>NC_081797.1:3299866-3514190 GCF_963082965.1 Carassius carassius
ATGCAAGTATTATGACCAGTACTTTTTTGTGGACGAGCGAGCGCAGGTTTGACTAGATGTATTTGGAGGTTATTACTCACGTCTCGTTCTGCACATATCCAAATGTTTCCACATTCGCAATGTATCTGAATGTTAAACTATAATATTATTTATTTTTTTAATGTAAACTAGACGGAAAAGATCATAATGATGCATAAAATTGTATTTATTTTATTTAAATGTATATTTAAGTTTACATTTATGTTCCAACCAACTTGAAAAATTCTGCTTGATAAATGCTCTAAAACTTTTATGGAAATGATTGACTTATCCCATATCGGTCGATCTTTACTTTACAGCTATGATAAACAAACATCATAAAACACTGTATAATGGTACGCAGCCTTACCGCTGCTGCTCGGCTCGTGATTGGACCAGATTGTCCAGATAAGGCAGGAAGTGGCTGGGTAAAGCCATGGCCATGATGTCAGAGTGGAGGATTGTGGGATAGAACTGCGGATAGGCACGAACAGCCACCTCTCCGTGTTTATCATAGAGTCTGTAGAGAGAAAAGAAGCATTATATTCAATATAAATGACATATTCAGGTCTGCAGGTGGCCATATTGTCATTAGATATACATAATAATAATTAAACTCACCTGTACAGGTGTGAGAGTAGCAGAGGTGCGTTCCAGGGCTGAAGTTCTCTCAGACTGCGCAGAGACTTCAGCAGATCGCCCTTCTGAATCACCTCCACCACCTTACTGGCCTGAGTGAACTCTACAACACGCCGAGGAATATTAGGAGAATTCATATTAACACAATGAATACAGCGAATATAATACACAGGCCTGTGTAATGATTCATTAGGTACATTTAAGTCATGTTGGAAAGATTGTGTTAATGAGCCGAACCAGCATTGAGGTTACCACAATGGCGTGAATAAGTGCAAAAATGGATTTGCAAAAAAACATTTTTTTTTAAAATTTAAAAACAATAAATCCAGTTCCATGGACATAATACTATAGTACTGAACAATTACGATCGAATATCTAACGATTCAATTTACAGCACCTTCAGGAACTGAATAAAAACATAAAAAAGCAAAAACACATTTAAATTTTTTTGTTTTAGTTTAGAGTTTTATTTTAGTATAAACTGAACTAAATAAAAATGGAAATATATATATATATATATATATTTTTTTTTCACTTTTTGCTTTGACCAGAGCTGCAATTATGACTTGCCAGCTAGTAAATACAAACTTCCCTAGAGGACTTAAATGCACCAATTATTACAGTTATGTAAAAAAAATAATGATGGAAAAAGCTTACCCAGCATGCCAGCAATATAGGCCTTCATCACCTCGCGGTGCTCTCTGTATCGCAGCGTACACATCTTCCTCACTCTCTCCTGGTCCAACAGGAAGAAGTACCTCCTCAGGAACACACACACGCTTTCGATGCCTCCTCTACCGGGACAGCCCATCTCCAGATAAAGACAGGCCAGCTGCGAGAGGTCAGCCTGGAGGTCAGGAGGCAGAGGTTTGGGGGAAAACAGCTGTATTAGTTCGACATGATTCGCCAGAGGTGGGAAAAGCGCTCTGACTGGGGCGGTGGAACAAGGGGTGCTCTCTCCATGCTCCTCTGCTTCAGTAAGGGATGCAGATTCATGCAGGTTAGCAGAGTAGATATCTGGCTGAACCACGACACAGCAGGACATTGATGAAACCAGCTCTTCTTCCTCCAGAGGCTTGTCCTCTTGAGCTGTTGTTTCTGTAGGTCTGGTGTGATCCTCCGGACCCAGGACCCTCTCCAGAACTGGAGCCCACTCTCGAAGTACATCGCTCAGACAGACAGGGTCCAATAAAACCATGGGATCCTGGATCTGAGAGCTGCAGAGGAACAAATATCAACTCTAATAATAGTCCAACGTGCAGGTAATGCAACTACAGTGATTGGGCAGTAATTTCATTTAGTATGATATGCTAATTTAATATAAACAATTTGAAAGAACTTGGAAAGTATTCATTGTCATTATTATACATGCATTGTATGACTTAACATTAATTGAGAGACTAAATATAGTTATATGTACTTAAAAAAAAAAATCATTTGAATCATTTGTCACACTGAAGGCTATTAAAATGAACCACAAATGGCACAACTGTGGCAAAACTTCTATTTCTAATTGTGCACATAAAATACATAATTTTGCTTTTGCATTTTTGTATTTATTTTCGACCTTTAAGTTTTTCTCTTTTAATATAATATATTGTAAAATTTAATTTATTTCTGTGATGCAAAGCTGAATTTATTAGCACCATTACTCCAGTCTTCAGTGTCACACGATCCTTTAGAAATCAGTCTAATATGCCGATTTGCTGCTCAAAAAGAATGTATTAATACTTTTTGTGCTATTCATATTTTTGTGGAAACCATGATAGATTATTTTAGGGGCCTTTAATGCACAGAAAGTTATAAAGATGAGCATTTGTTTGAAATGAAAATCTTTTGTAACACTATAAATGTCCAATTTTATGCATCCTTTTTGAATAAAAAGTAAATTTCCAAACAATTGCATGATTTTCTAATTCATGTACTAGATGCAAACATTCAACAGCTTATAATTCAACTCGACTGAACATCTTCCTGCCTGTATACAGCAGTACGGAGCAGCGCTCCTCTAAACTCACATGGCTTTCTTTGTGGCGGCCCTCAACTCCTGCAGCTCAGACTCCGAGCTGGACTGCTCAGCGTTCAATCTTACAGAGAGACAATCAAACACAACAATAAAAACAAAGTCAATATACAAATCACCAACAGCAGCAGTCAGAAAACACACATAGGAGTCAGAAAGTAAATCAGACTGACTCATGCTCGACTTCTTCTGGAAGAGGGGTCACTGTGGCCGTGACCTCTCCTTGAACCCCTTCCCTGAGGTCAGGCCGAGGCCACAGGTCTGCGTTCATCTGAAGCGTGTTGATCTTCTCGGTCGTCTTTTTCACAAAGCTGGAGACACTGAGGTACACACATATTCACAGACACAAAACACAGAGATAGTCATCAACATCAGGAAAGATCGCCCGAAATATAAGGAAATAAAATGATTTTGCATAAAGAAAACAAAGAGCAGAAATAACTCATAACCTTACCAATCTCAGGCATCAGCATAAAATGAGACAAAGCAATATGTGACACTATGTCAAAACAGGAAGTTACAGTTTTAAAAATAACCTGGTTATCAGCAGCTGCATGTTAATGAGAGCTAATAGAATTTTGACTCTTCAGTGGAATTTTACTTTCTTGTGATCCAGCCAATCAGAGCAAAGCAAACCGGGTCTGGTGTGAAATTTAAGAGGAAGTGAAATTATTAGTTTTAGGGACAGCTGTATAAGTGTGTGTGTGTGTGTGTGTACCTGTCTCGAACAGCCTGCAGGGCGACTCGTGGGGGTTTTGAGCGGAAAGGCAGCGGCAGAAACTGCAAGCTGATGTCTGACCTGTCGCCCTCTCCACGCACAGACTGAGAGTCTTCAGGACAGCAAAAGGAGGAGATGAAATAATAGAGAGATGATTGAAAAGAGATAAAGAATAAAGTCAGAAGATGTGTGATAATTAAGCAAAAGCACAGAATAAAGCAGATAATAATGATCAGAAAAAGAAGAATTTAAACATCCAAAACACCAGATAAATGATTAAACTAAGGCTCATTGATGTTTTTAGTGTATTTTATTGCACAATATATGACATACAACACACTGACATACAATTACTACTATAAAACTATTAAAATAATTCACAATATTAAAAATGATATTTTTTTGTCATGACCAGCTACAAACTGCATTTTTTTGTCAGTTGTTTGGTTTTTATTTTGGTCGACAGCTCTGCAAGCGGTGAAATCTCATTTGTCGGCATATCGAACATTCAAATTGTTTATTAAATATCAGTTAAGTTTTAATTGGTGGTGAGTTTCTTGCTTTGTGCAAAATATTTGCTTGGATGTGAAAATTGGAATTGGAATTAAACTCATTTGCTATCTTATTACACAGTCTTACGGTCAACAATTATCTGTTGTATGCTATATGCCAATAAAATGCCTTTTATTTGCTAATCCTTCTTTTTTTAACATCAATAGAATCAAGTTCCTGTTTAAATTAGTTTTCCTTGTTTAATATCCTAATTCAAAATGTCAAATTAGTAAAATGGGTAATTACAGTGTATTCTCTCTTATGAAAGCCTGTTTGTTTTTTGGGTTTTTTTTGCCATGAGATAAAAAAAAAAAGGAGCAAGTAATTGCAACTTTTTATTTCACAATTCTGCAAGTTTATATCTCACAACTGACCCTTCACCAGGGGAGTTTGATTGACAGGCGATCTGACCAATCATAGCGGCGAATCTGCCATTTTGTCCGACAAACAGACGAGGGAGTAGATTAGTATTGTTGGACTTGAACTTGAAAAATGGTGTGTATTGAGTTAACGATTTTCCGCAGTTAAAACAAGATATCTTCTGATGTTCATTCATGTTTATTTCTTTCAATAACCAGTAAAGAGGAAGAGATGATTGGTTCACATGCCGTTTGAACGCTGATCTGTCGTGGCACATAAAAGAGCCGCAAAACATTATTTATTGTTTGAATTTCTGAGACCTTGTTTCATAGCAGAAGTGACCTGCTCTGTCTTGTCTGTCGGCGTGTTGTCAGTTTCCTCTTTGCTCTGTGATGTATTTTTCACGGCGTGAGAACATGACGTGTGGAGTGAGAGTGGCGTGGCCTGTCGGGGACAGCAATAGTAACTCCTTGCAAAGAGTAAATTATAAGTTTGTGAATGAACAATTATGAAAAAAGTCAGAATTGCAAGTTTATATCTTTGAGTGCAATTCAGAGAAAAACAGAGATACAAAGCTGCAAACTGCCCGTTTTTATTTTTTTTCATCCCATGGCATAAACAAGCTTCCATACTTTCTGATCAATAATGAAATGTGAATGGATTACTTCCTGTTTTAGGACAAATAATTCCCTCTGAGAGAGCCGGAATCACAATCAGAAACAAGCTTTTAGGTCTGAAATCGATCTTCTGTTTTCTCTCAGTGACTCTCTCTCAGTCTCACCATTCTCCACCTGCTCCTCCTCGGTGAAACTGAACTCCCTCAGCCGCTCCTCCTCAAGCATCGATTGGTTGGCGAGGGAGTTGGCATCGTCGTCTGATTGGCTGCCTCTTCGGCTGATGACACGGTAGATGCCGCAGTCCAGAACATTGAAGCTCTCCTGCGCACAACAGACATTTTTATTTTAAAAACATCCATCTGTACCAGAAGTTGCGTTATACTTTAACATTATCCATCATTTCTGATGAACAGACGCGTAAAAATTCCATTCCAGTCTTTTAATTGCTTGTATTTTTGTTCTAATTTTTATTTTTAAATCATGAACCTACAGGAGGAGCATATAGGCTTATGCATTTATTATTTTATTTATGATGAGAACAGATGAACAGAAACTGTGCGTCACTTTTAATGTTCAACATTGTAGTGACAGCAAGGCCACTAACGACAACAACAACAAAAAATTCTTGATTTTAGTAGATTCTCGTTTTTATGAACCGATATCGATTCTTAAATCCCAATCGATGCTGTTTTTTCAGTTGATGAATGAACACTACATATAGTGTGCCTCCCATCCAATAAATCGCTTTAGACTAAATTCGGTGCTTTGTTACTTTTGTTATGAAACAAAGTCTCAGATTTCGCCACCAACTGGACAGGGTGGGAATTACACTTATAAATTACACTGTATAAATTGTAATCTGTCAAAGTGACGGAAAGCTTTCAAATTTTTCCGTCACTGCTAAAAAAAATATTCCGTCAATGATGGAAAATGTTCCATTTAACGCGACCTCTGATCTGTACATATGCTTGTGTTTTTGGACTCACGTGTGAGGAAATACTGCTCCTGCGGCTGCTGCAGGCGGAGTCCAGTGGCTCCAGTTTGCTGATCACTTCCTCCAGCTGACCAATCAGCTGCTGCTGGGAGGCGGAGTTTAGCTGAGCCTTAAGTTGCTCCAACCGATCAATGGGAAGGGACTTCCTAGCCTAAGGAGGAGATGCAAAAGAGTGATACTTTATTTGGAATGGAGTACTAATGTAATATTTAATGTTGATTAAATAATTTTTGTAATATTTAATGCATACTGCACAGTATGGACACTATGTGTGTTGGTGTTTGTATGTGTACCCTGGATGTAATAATGGCATGCTGAAACATGCAGCAGACGGTGGTGGCGAGCGTCCAGTTCTCCCTCTTCATCAGACGCTCCACACAGCGCTCAGGTGACATCAGAGACAGGTGAGACAAACGCCCGTCACCGTGTAGACAAAATAACTCATTACGGAAAACTGAAATCTCCACCACATCTATAGAGAAAAGATGACAGATACAGATCCAAGAGCTAGAAATCAGGTCATACAATAAAAGACATCATACGTTATTTATCTATTTTTTGTTATGAATGTTATAAAAATAATAAATATATACAAAATTATATTGCTACTTTAAAAACATATTGTTAAAATATGTATAATATTTATGTTTTATGTTAATTCTGTTTATTTTTATATTATTATTACATCATCAAAAAGTATGGTAATTTTATATTCAATATTTTTAGGAAGGCAGATAAAGAGCCATAAAGAGCTGTAATATAATATAATATAATATAATATAATATAATATAATATAATATAATATAATATAATATAATATAATATAATATAATATAATATAATATAATATAATATAATATAATATAATATAATATAATATAATATAATATAATATAATATAATATAATATATTTTTAAATAAGTAAAACATATTTAACATTTTTACAAAGTAATTTTTATACTTTATATATAGCTAAAATATAACATATATATATATATATATATTATGTATAAAATAATATTAATTTTTAAATAGTTATTAAATACATATGATAAAACATTAATACATTTATATATAAACCTATTAATAATATGTTTTAACATATGTATTTATCTATCTATCTATCTATCTATCAATGCATCGATTTGTTTTGTTTTTTGAGTAAATATATTTTTCTGTGCATTGTGAAGTTTCATAATTAAAACCTCATATAGGTTGAACAATGACCTCTCACCTTTGACCTCTGTCCACAGCAGAACCTGACCGCTGTGAGGGGTGAAGATGTAGATGGCCGAATCCGTCCAGGTGAGTAGGTTTTGATCACTAAGAAACACACACACACACAATTCACAAGTTAAATATTAACCCAAAAACCTTTCTAACCTGAGACGTTTATCATCACAGTCACGATAGCAGGTATGAAACAGTGTGTCTTTACTAAAGGTCTGGTGTTATTGTAGCACAGGGGGTGGTTACCCAAACTGGAGGAGTCTTGGGAAAGCCAGAGACTGTGGACTCGTCTGTGCTGTGTTGAAATGTGGCTCATTCCTGAAAACAAAGATACATAACACAACAAATACACAGAGAGAAAAGAATTGAGATAAGAAACTAAGAGGCAGAAGAACAAACACTAATGAGGTCACAAGCATGAGGCTCACTTGTAAGAGACGAGGGGCAGCGGTGGGCAGGCAAGCAGCTGTTTAAACTGGTGTGTGCTCAGGACCTCTCCACTGAAACTGGCCTCCCATATGCGAGAGCCGGGCCGGGCACAGTACAGCATCGACTGACCCCGCTGACCCGCCGAAACCTGCTGGAGAAAACATGCCCCAAACTCTCCATCTCGCTCTTTATTACCCACACGCCAGAACTTCTCCCTGAAAGGGGAACAGAGACAGGAACAGAGTGAATTTCCATTTAGTTTTTCTTATGATTAATATGCATTTTAATCTAAGTTATGGTCTGAGAACATTTGAGATAATGTGATCTCAATATCTGACATGAAATTTAGATCAAGTAAAGAGCCTAATTCAAATTAAATGTGAGTATTTTTTATTTTATTTAACTAATTGTTGGTATAGCTGTGGGACATCCCATGTCTCCTGCAAACACACACACCTCTCCGTGTCACACAGGTAGCAGCATCTGAGAGACGAGATCACCAGGTGTCCGTCCGAGTAGCCCAGCTGGACCACACGTGAATCCACTGTGGTGATGGACTGAATAGGGAAGATCACAAACCCAGAGCCCTGTTTGGACGCCAAACCACAACAAACACAGACAGAAACAAGCATGCATAGATTAAAATCACTGGTTATCATTTAAATGAGATGCATTAAACTGAATGCTTTTATTCAGCGAGGATGCATTAAATTAATCAAATGTAACATTAAAGACATTCATAATGTTACAAAAGATTTAATGCCCTTCTTTCGAACTTCCATTCAAAGAATCCTGAAGAAAATGTATTGCAGTTCATGTAGAAGAACAACTGTTTCGAACACTGTTAATAATCAGAAATGTTTCTTGAGCAGTTAATCAGAATATTAAGAGTGATTTCTGAAGATCATGTGACTCTGAAAACTGGAGTAATGATGCTGAAAATTCAGCTGCGCATCACAGGAATAAATGACATCTTAAAACATATTCAAATCTAAAACGGTTCTTTTGAACTGTAATAACATTCAACAACTTCAAGTTTTCTTATACCTTCCCGAGTTTAGATGACCCAGCTCGGACACAGGACACTTTCCCTCCGACATCTCCGGCAAACACTCGGAGGGCCGTGGTGTCCCAGCACAGAGATGTTACCGTCTGTCCCCGGTGCTCCCAGGACATAGACACACGCTCAGGACGGCCACGCCGCTCTAAATGCAGCTCCCAAACCACCACCAAACCCTGACTGGAACACACACACATCAGAAGAGTCCAGACTGGCAACCGAAAACACCAGGAGTGCACATAAACCTCAATCTGAATACCTCGTTGCTACAGCGATGAAGTCTTCATCATGGGGGCAGCATGAGACCTGTGTGACTGAGCCTTCCTAAAAAAGAAAAAAAAAAAACAACTAGGAAATTATGCCTATTAGGTTATGGCTATTAATCTCCACCATTTTTTCAAGAGCATTTAGAGACAGTAAAGTTTCCCTATTTTCACTGTCGCCTGTGCACAAACGTTTTAGCTTGTGAAAACATCTTTCATGAGACAAAGCAGAGAACGATGCATTCTGAGCCTAGATGCAAGTGTAAGTATCCTGTGTGCTGGTGTGATCAATAACTATTTATAAACACAGGAAAAAGCATGCATATACTGTTTCAGAAAACGTCATGCACATACTGTTGCAGACTGCACAATGTTTAAACATACATTTGGGCTGCATGAAAAAATAAAAATAAATAAATAACATGAATAATAAGCTAACACTTTAATTTAAGGTGTGCTTGTTACACACATTGCATGTACTTACTATTATAATAACAATAAATTATGCATAATTACATGCAAGTAACCCCAAGACAACCCAAATCCTAACCATATAGTAAGTACATGTAATTGATTAATATTACTCAGTACTAAAATATATAATTACATAATAACAAAGACATTATTAAATAAAAGGATCTAATAACAATCAAGAATATTTCAGCATAAAATTAAAAAACAAGAATATTTAAGAATAATAATATAGTAACACTTTTGTTTTACATTACAACTGCAAAATTACTATTTATGGTTTTAATTTCTTTTTTTTTTTAAACGTTAAACCATTAAACTTTAATTTTGATGCAAAACTTTTCTTTTTTTTTGTGTGTGTGTGGAGCAGCATTTACTGTGAACCAAGCCACTATGAGATGCTGAAAACACTGGATCACGAGCTGCTCACTTTTAAATAAACCTTGTTCATATATATACAGTGCCCATGCATCACTAATGCAAATACACTGATATCTAATCGATAATGGTGGACAACAGTATTTCGATACTGCTGATAGTTCTGTGCACCAACTCAATCACTAACTGTGTTAAAGGGGAACTTGTGCAATGATTTAGTTGTGTACTTTGTGTGTGAGAATGAGTTTCTGCTTCCAGCCGTCTCTCTGAATGAGGTGAAGCCCTCCGGCAGATGTGCCCAGAGCCAACCACTTCCTGGACACGGAGAGACATGTGCACTGCAAGATACACAGGCAGGGATAGAAGGATATTAGAGAGAATCTCACAAAACCTGCCAAGAGCAAGAAAATAAATAAATAAATAAATAACTAAATATATATATATATATATATATATATATATATATATATATAAATAAATATAAATAAATAAATAAATAACTAAATATATATATATATATATATATATATATATATATATATATATATATATATATATATATATATATATATAAATAAATATAAATAAATAAATATAAATATATATATATATATATATATATATATATATATATTAATCTAAAATAAAAATACTTCTGCTTAAAGAGAGCAACAATAAAGAAAAATTTTCATGACAATTAATAATTAAGAATTTTTAAAAATGAGAATAACAATGCATCTAATGTAATGCAACAACAACAATAAAAAATCCTCATTACTGAAATCCAGTGCAAATAGAATTAATTATATGTAGAATTTAAATTAGTATTCTTATATTAGTTATAACATTTTATATATTAAATTGATACATTTTTGTTGTACCGCTTTTGTGTTAAATAAAACAAATTATAATAGTTTTATTATCATTATATTTTATTATATGTCAATCATTTAAGCTAATACTGCAATGTTCCAATGTAATGCAAAAAAAAAAAAAAACGTAATGGTAATTTTTTTTCATGCTAAACATATTTTCAGATTTTTTTGGGGGCTGAAAGACGACCCAAACAGGTTTTGTTACATTCATCCACTTCCTCTCCATAATTAAAATAATTATTATTGCAGAAAATCAAATAGATTTAACAGAACAAAAACTAAAACGTGTTTTAAGAGGATTGCTGAAAGTAAACAGCACCAAGCACAGTTCAGGTCAGTTTGAACATCAGATGCCACATCAGCTGTAAAATCAAAACTTTGACTGTTTCACAATAGTTCGTTCAGTAGGTAAATGTGTGATTTACTCTGATCCGTCCCGAGTCCAGTCGAAGGGCGGAAAGGAGAGGGTCTAGACAGTCAAACTCTGTCAGGACATGTGTGCAGGACTCCACAGGAACCACAGGAATCATCCTGCCACGCTCTGAGAGGAAACAAGAGGATTGTTTTCAGACACATCCCTATTCAGTGTCATATGATTCCAGAGAAATCCAATTGAAAAAAGCATGACTACAACTCTCCTCCTATATTTCTTTTAATAATTTTCTACCATTTTTTTAAGACCACGGGACTATATATGCAGCTACATTTTTATGTATCAACTATATAATGTCTAAATTAACCAGATACACAATAAAAACAAAGTTGCAGAGTGACAGATTCCATCTATTTGGGAACTAACGTAGTATTTTCTTTTTCTTTTTTTACACACATGACAGTAAGCAGAAAAGAAAAAAACGCTTAGTAGCTCATGCATATACACACATTTGATCACTTCCCCTTCGTGTGAAACACACGTTTAGACGAATTCAGTTTGTAAAACACTTTATAAAAGTAAAAGTTACCAATCAGAGCGACACGTTAGCCGATTAGCATGACCTTTAGTCACGAGATCTGAGCTTAGAGCTCGCCAAAACCGCATAAAACATCGAACAAACCTGTTTTTGTTTAAGTCTGTTAATCTCATCGAGACTTTAAACAGTTTAATAAATGTGAAAGTTGATCCTGAGCTGGAAGCCCGGGGACTTTCACGACCAACAACGTTTTAGTTTCTATTTCTCCAAATAATGACTCCGAAGTCCTTTACGTTATGGCACGTAAAGTTACACGTTTAAGGCAACATAAAACAATACTTTTTAAACGTTTTTAAACGTTGTTTACTTTGTTGTTGATATAATTTTAACTTATTTGAGGTGGTAAATGTGCCACCTCGAGCATTTCTATAAAGTCATAACATCATTTAAACCATATAAAAACGCGTTTTACCTCCTCCTGAGCTCCAGGCGCATTTAAATCTGTGAAATTTCCAGAAAAGTAGTAAAACCCAATCATAAAGTGTGTTAAGTGAAGATTTGCTTGAGCCGTGTGTGTTTGACAGCTGACTGAAAACTGACCGGCGCTACTTCCTCATTAAGTGCCACTCTCTATGAGGCGCAGTGATTCACACTGAGAGCGGGGGACTATTTCTGGTGCAATTGGATAGTATTTGCCATCAAGCGCTTGGGAAACTTTTAGAATTAAATATATTATCAAATTAAATACATTTTCTAGTCATGCATTAAAAGTTTAAGTTTCATTTAAAAACATATGCATTAAAAACAAATAACTGTGAAGGACGCGTAGGTGCTCTTGCAGTAGAACGGGGTCCACTGGTCCATTAAAAGCTCTTGCTGGTATTGATTGATATTCGAGAAGCCGGTTTCATCAGCAAGCAAAAATAGCAAAGACCCTACCCTCAAACATCTTACAACCTTGAAGTGAATGTGTTTAAGCACCAGATTCAGATATATATGTATGAATTTTATTATATAAAGACAGCCATCACCAAATTCAAGAACATAATGACTAAACTGAACTGTATGATGAGTCTTTCTTGATAAGTTATTATAGCCTACAACAGTATTGATTGTGCACCGGTCCTGCTACATGATTTGATAAGTGACCTGTAAACGCAAAATCCTAATAAATATGACTTTTTAGTTTTCAATTGCACAAAATCTGTTTAAAAGTTTGGTTTGAGCATATTTAAGAACATTATTTTATTAAAATCAAAATAGAAATATATAGAAATAGAAGAATGCAAATGATTAAAATCAATACAAAATAAAAAACTTTACTACCTATTTTAAATTTATAAACTATATTACAATATAAATATAAATGTGTAAATTGATATGTTAATGAATTATTATTATTATTATTGCCATTACGATAGCTTTTTTTGTATTCATTTATTATTATTTTTTTAAATATTTATTTTAATTGCATTGTCTATTATTTATATAAGCCTGGAAGAAACGTGTGGTAACTGTTCTGCATTTATGAAGATTGAAAAATAATTAATAATAAAAAAAAAAAAAAAAAAAAAAAAAAAAAAAAAGACTATTAGTAATAGCAATTAGTTGAAAGGAAAGAAAAAAGGTTACCCCCGCCCCCCCCCTCGGTCTAACAGATAGACAAAAGCATGTTCACATGCACAAACACATTCATTTGAAACATAATTTCTGTGAAAATAGTCAGAATACAGTGCTTCCTCTTCTGGTTTTCACATAACAGCTTCCTCACTGCATGCACACTTTGGTAAACAAGTACTTTGAGGAAGCTCTTTTAACGCAACACACAAACACACAACACCGGTTTAAATCATGACTTTATTTGCAATAACATCCACAACTCAGTGCAGCTAGAGAAGACACGTAATAAAGCATTGTGGATGAGCATGTGCACGCATTTGTGGCACATAGATCAGTAAAATGCACTACATAGAAATTATTATTTTAAATTCTTTTTTTTTTTTTTTTTTACAGTATTGCTATATCCCCTCCCATTGGCATGTCTTGAGCAACTGATTTCCAACCAGCCTCAAGTCTCAGGAGGGTTGAACTGGATTGCAATATCCATTTTGTAAAGAGTCCTCCTTATCGTCAATTTAAAAGCTTTTCCCTCAAACCGAGTCCTTTGCATTAAACGTTGTGAGTTCCTGAGAAATCTTTCCGCCGATATTATTACTGAGCCCAGTTTGGTCAATGCAGAAACACAACACTGTTAAAATTTCACTTCTTACCTAGAAACTGAAATTATCCACTGAAAAAAAAAAAGAAAAGAAAAAGAACGGAACGGAACGAACAAAGTAAAGAGAGAAGATAATAATTACAGTTATTTGTGACTGGCGCAGAACATCTCCACGCGGACCAATAAGATTACAGAATTGGCTTCTCCAAGCCCCTCCCCCAGGCAGACTGCTCACTAGCACCTCCAGCTCTGATTGGCTGGAAAATTGGCACATCAAGCTCCATCCGGCCCAAGCTGGGAGAGAGTGTCTCTGTTCTTCTCCCTCTTTCTTTAAATTCACCCAGAGTCTTTTCTCTCTTTAATGGATTTCTCTGCATCTCTTCAGGTTTTTCTCATCATTCGGCGCGTTTGCCAGACTTGAAACTTGCTGTACGCAGCCTGAAGCATTTCCTCCAGGTGGCCTGTTAGCTGTTGCAATCAGAAAACACAGGAAATTGTTATGCATTTCCACTGTACGTGCATCAAAAATAGATTACAAAAAATATAGATTGCATGACCATGCAAACCCTCAATAACTTAATGGGACTGATTACACAGGGGAAAATCCAAATATAGTAATAACATAAAAAAATTCTGACACTTTAAATCTCAAATAACACCTTTAATGCATGTTAGAAAAAAAAAAAAAGATATATATATATATATATATATATATATATATATATTTTTTTTTTTTTTTTTAAATGACCACCACTGATTTAAACCGTACACTATCCTGAACCAGTTCTTCCACACAGTTCTAGAAATGATCGATTCTGGGCTGTCTTTCTAGTTTAGATATTATTCTTAAGAACAATTATTATTAAGAAAATATTCATGTTCACTGTAAGTAGCAGAATCCATTATAGTAAATGGAGGGGCGTGGCCTTACATTCGTGCTCAAATACTGCCGTTGGATCTTTTCTTGAAAGGGGCGGAGCTTCGTCACCTGGAATCTCTCCAGGTTAGATTTCATCTTTACCACCTGTGAGCAGGAGAGACAGATGAAACAAATCATGTTGCAACAAAACTAAAACTACTTTATTATTTTAATTTGTGAATATTAATAACTGAAGGTGCATTTCCTGACCTTATCCTCCAGGAAGGGAGTGTTGACGGGGAAACAGGACCAGAAATGTCGGAGCAGCTCTCCGGCAGCTGTATATAAGTGCTTCAGCTCGCTCTGAACATCAGTTGGCACTAATTCTACATAAATACACACAGAGAGAGTACAGATCAAGTTAACGGGCAGTTTTAAACTTAAAATGCATTCAAATCTCAGTGGAAGCAACATTTGATATTATGATGGGACGAACAGACAGTCTGAGGTCGAACGCTCACGGTTTATGGCCTGCTGGCCTCGTCCCTGCATCAGAAGTCCTCCAGGTGACAGCGCTGTGATGGCTGAGCTCGCCGCACTGCTGGACATCACCTGAAACAGGCCAGAAAATACAATATAATCAAACAGACTCCAATCCAGGACTTAGCCATGCATGTCAGCGGTGTACCTGAGTCAGACAGGGTTTATATCTCCTCATCTCGTGCTGGATAATGCTAATGGAGTTGATAATGTCTTGACTGGTGTTGTAATGCTGTGACTGAAGAGGAATCGGGCCGTGGCAATATCTTGCAGGAACAAACAAATGTAAAATACAAAAGCACTTAATATGAAGATTCACAGACTGTCAAAAGACGGTGTCAAGTGGATACAGAATAAAGGCGCTGGATGTTTACCTGTCTGATTTCTTCAGGTTCAGAGCGATGGTCTTACACCCAGAGTCCCCCTGAAGGTCATCATACTCTATGGATTCTTGTAACTTTACCTGAAGAACCACAAACAACAACAACAACAACATAATCAGGTGCTGCTCATGCTGAACACAAAACAAAAGACTGATATGTCATTTCTGGAAATGTAACCATCTTATATTTTTCCTAAATACTGAATATATTTAATATAATTTAATAATAATAATAAAAAAACATTTTATTTCATATTAAATAAAAAAAATATATAAATAAAATATACACACCGATAGATAATAATTGTAATTTAAATGTAATATATATATATATACATACACACACACACACACGTTTGTTTTTGTGAAAAGTGTGTTCATCCCATAGGCGTAATGGTTTTTATTCTGTACAAACTGTATATTCTATGGCCCTTCACCAACCCTACACCTAACCCTAACCCTCACAGGAAACTTTGTGTATTTTTACTTTCTCAAAAAAACTCATTCTGTATGATTTATAAGCGTTTTGAAAAATGGGGACATGGGTTATGTCCTCATAAGTCACCCTCTCCTTGTAATACCTGTGTCATACCCATGTCATTATACAGAGTTGTGTCCTGATATGTCACAAAAACATGCGCACACACACACACACACATAATATAGATATATGCATTTTATAATTTTGATTTATGTCTGACTTTTTTTATATGTCATACACACATAGTTAGGTCTATATATATTTGTACACTGACACAATTTTCATAATTTTGGCTCTGTGTGCCACCAGAACAGAATTTAATTCAAGGGGTTGAACAAAAATATAACATAAAATGCTTAGGAATTACAATCATTTTTATCCACAGTCTTTTCAGGGGCTCAAATGTAATTGGACAAATCAATATAACCATAAAAAAAAGTTCTATTTTGTTGAGAATATTTCACAAGAAGTGACTGTCTTAAGTCTGGAACTCATGGACATCAGCAGAGACTGGGTTTCCTCTTTTGTGATGGTTTGCCCGGTCTTTACTGCAGCTGGCTTCAGTTGATGTTTATTTGTGGGTCTTTTTGTCTTTAGTTTTGTCTACAGCGAGTGAAATGTTGCTCAATCGGGTTGAGATCAGGAGATCTGCCATTGCAGAATATTTCGCTTTATTACTTCAAAAGCTCCTGGATTGCTTTTACTGTGTTTTGGCTCATCATCCATTTTTACTATGAAGCGCCGTCCAATCAGCTTTGCTGCATTTGACTGAATCTGGCCAGAGAGTTTGTCTCTACACCCTTCATGAGTTCATCGGGCTGCTTCTGCCCTCGGTCATCATCACTAAACCCCAGTAACCTGCTGAAGACATGCTCCTGCATCACACTGCTCCATGTTTCACAGATCATGCTGTGTGCTTTGGATCATGAGCTGTTCCATGTACTTTTTTTCTTCCCATCATTCTGGTACAGGTTGATCTTAATTTCAGTCGTCCAAAGATGCTTTTCCAGAAGTGGTCTGGTTTTTTAGATGTTTTTGGCAAAGACTAATTGGGTCTCGTTTGCACCTTGTGCTGAACCCCCTGTGTTTGCTCAGGTGAAGTCTTCTCTTGACAGAGACACATCTGCCTCCTGGAGAGTCTTCTTCTCTTGGCTGGATGTTGTGAAAAGGGTTTTCTTTACCATGGAGAGGATCCTCCAATCATCTATCACTGCTGTCTTCTGTGGACGGACGTCCAGACCTTTTTATGTTGCTGAGCTCACCTCTTTCTGTACTAAACTGTTGATTTGGCCACTCCTAATGTTTCTGCTATCTCTCTGATGGATGTTTGGTTTTTGAAGCCTAACAATTGTCTGTTTCACCTGAATGGAGATCTCCTTTGACCACATGATGTGGTTCAGAGCAACAGCTTCCAAATGAAAATGGCACAATTAGAATCAACTCCAGAACTTTTACTTGCTTAATTGATTTAGAAATAAAGTAGGAACAGCCCGCGCCTGTCCATGAAACAGCCAATTACTTATACTCTCTTGAAAAAAAGGGGGGGGGGGTACAGATTAAAGAGCTGTCATTTTTTTTATCTTCCCGCCAATTTTAATGTGAATACCTTCAAATTAAAGCTCAGAGAGTGCACTTTACCCCAATATTCATAATATAACTGTAACTTGCATTTTGGTCGGCAGCTAAAATAATAAAAATTGTGTCTGTGGCCAGTTTATATACCTTTATATTTAATATACATGAACCTGACTGTATATAAATATATAGATATACATATAACAAAAAAATAACGAGCTGCAGACACTGATTTTCTAAAGTAAACAAAATTATGTGCGACATTTTGTTTACAGTTGTTTCACTGATGTCTTTCCGCGGTTGAAACACTGACTGAGTGATTACATGAGGCAGGAGATGTTCATTCATGTTTATTTTCTGCATTTCATTAGCTCTGTACTTGTACTCTGCATAATGACAATAAAGTTGAATCTAATCTAATCTAATCTTGCATTAAAAAAAGAGGAAGGAATGATCGCACGAACAGATGCCACTGTTAGAACCAAGGCGTGTATACAGTGATCTATACAGTGAATTTCCTGAAAAAAATGTTTAATTTGTTTGGTACACATGCGTACCAAAATGAAAGACCCAAACATTTTCAGTAAGAATACGTGTACTGTTACACCCTTAATATATATTATACATATACATATATATATATATATATATATATACATATATATATATATATACACATATATATACACATATATATACACATATATATACACATATATATATATATCTATATATATATACACATATATATATATATATATATATATATATATATATATATATATATATATATATATATATATATATATATATATATATATATATATATATAAAACAATGAATTATGTTTATTTTTTATTTTTCAGTACTTTAGGAAGTGGATAATTCTATGATATGGACACTTGTGGAATTATTATTATTATTATTATTATATACATCTAAAAGGTTGTCTGCTTTACTACATTTTGTGTCACGCCTGACAACACCCATTAGCCATGGCAAAAATTCACCTTTTTGAGAGACGGCTGAAAGAAATCTGAATCTCTGGAGTTCCCATCAGTGCTGCTGGTCTCACTGGCTTGATCACTGGGAGCTTCCCTATGTATCACACACATAGAGATTATTATATCTGTGACATACACACAAACACTCACACTTCGGAGTCCAGACACTTACCCTTTGCGTAGGCCGGCCGCCAGCACCATGGCACTGTGGTGGTTGAAGCGTTTGATTATGGCAGAGTTGCTGTTCTCTCTCAGTGATTTGTTGGATGAGTTTGATGGAGTGGGAACTGATGCTGTCCCATAACCCTTCAGAGACACACAGAGATCCAGTTTCACTAAAAGATGCAATACGCAGAGGAAGTGTGAAGTGTGTAACATCCCTCACCTCATCTAATGTTTTATCCTCGAGTAAAAGCAGATCCACCATGGGGTTCTTCACTCCCTGGGTCACCATTGATTTCTGGCCTGAAAGATGCGAAGAAACAAACTCCATCGGAATTGAAAGTCACAGAAGAGTCATTTAACACGGTCAGATGAATCCAATAGTCCACTTCATAAGATCTCAAAATATTGCATTAGGACTTAAACACTTGATGAAATGCAGTACCCTTCTCGTCCTGTTTGGCACATTCGGAGAAGATGTCCTGCTGGCCCGTGCTGATCCGGTCTCTGTGGAAGTAATGAGACTGAAAGAATAGCGTCCAGAACTCCTTCTCCGTCATGTTGTGAGGGACGTTCTCAGCATATTTCTGCTTGACTGCAATCAAAGGCAGAGAGAAACAGGAAAAGGTATTATTCAATTCTTGTAGCATTTATTTGTCCTTAAAGATTGATTATTAATATTAGTCAGTGTTTGTAGCACAAAGTATATTAGGTTTTTTTATGAACTAAAACCATTTTTTGTGAATTAAAATAAGCTACTATACCTTTAAGACTACAATATGTAAATGACGTTTGTTATGATTGATTTGACCATCTTAGAGTTGGTCAAATTCTAACAGCATTACATGTATTTGTCAAGTAGAAGGCAGAATTATAACCATAATTATGACGTACAAAGTCATAGTTATTAGATAAAAGTCACATTCATTTATAAATTCTACATCATACAATGAGATTTTTATGAGATAAAAAATCTAAATGATGGTATAAAAGTTTAAATTTTACCATAAAAAAAAATTTATAATTATGACCTAAGTCAAAATTATGAAATGAAACCAATTGAGTTTAAAAAAAGGTCAAAATTATGAGTTGAAAATTGTTACAGCATAAGATGAAATTATGAGATAGTCATAATTATGAGATAAAAATAATTTATCACAAAAGTATCATAATTAAAACAAAAGTAAAAATTATGAAAAAATTAAACTTGAATTGAGATAAAAAGTCAAAATAAGGACATAAAACAGTTATGAGATAAAAAGTCAAGTTTAAGAATTATGAGAAAAAGTCTTCATTATGAGACAGAAATCAGGGTTTCTGCAGGATTTTTAAGCTTAAATTTAAGACTTTTTAAGACCCTTTTTAAGACCTGAACACATTAAATTAATACAATATGAGCGGTGTAGGGCAATGTCTATAGTACCATATAAAATACCATAAAAAGCATCATTAACAGTTCAGATATAAGTTTTCACAAAAACAAAGTTTCATTAAATGATAAACTTTATATTTCAGCTTTTAAAGTAAAGTATTAATATATTCATTTAAACTATTATTGTAAATAAATTATTATATCAATTAACAAATTAGAGGAGTGCGATATCGATAAAAAAAAAGATCTCCAAAATATTCTGGTATTTTATTGATATCGATAATTAGATGATATTTTGAGTGTGTTATTGTGCTGATATTTTAAGGACTACCATGGACAGCTGTCTCCTGCATTTACATTCTTCATATTCTGTGTGGTCAGTTCACAGCAGTAATAGAAATTAATAATTTCCAACAAGTTTTATGAGCATTTTTACTTTCAAGTAATTTTTAATTTTAATTTTTTTAAGTCAGATTCTTGCATTTGGGTTGTTAACAAGCAAATTAAATCAGCATCAACTGAATTTATCTTTGCAATGCAGAGGAAACACATAAGCTGCATTAGAAGTGTCATTTACATGCATCTACACACTGTTTAATTTGTCCCCAAATTTAAGACCTCTTGAAATCATAATTAAGACTTTCTTGTACAATTTAAGACTTTTTAAGGCCTTACATTTGATACAACTAAATTTAAGACTTTGTAAGACACCACAGAAACCCTGAATTATGTCGAAGTTAAGACTATTAATATATAATAATTATATATATATATATATATATATATATATATATATATATATATATATATATATATATATATATATATATATATATTAGGGGTGTAACGGTACGTGTATTCGTACCGGATCGTTTCGGTACAGGGCTTTCGGTACGGTGCACGTGTGTACCGAATGACCGAATGCAATATTTTGTATGAGGAACATATACATTTTCGTGTTTCCAAACGAACATATTAAGTGGCGGAAGTCTCCGCATTCAGCGCAAATCCGGCCGTGCAGCTGATTCTAAGGCCGGTGACAAACTGGCTGCGTGGCGTTTCTGCTGCTTGTCAGTTGCGTGACGGCTGCTTCGCGTTTTCTGTGTCTTTACACACCAGAATCGTGCCTGACGCGGCGCTGGCACGCTGCTGCTGCTGTAGGTGACATAGAGGGAGACCGCCGACAGACCAGGATCTTGTCTTCACGACAACAATATCTATACTTCATGTTCAGCATAAATATAAAGCCTACTGATAAAGGACACCGTCAACAGTATTGACGGCAAAATAGACTATGTTTGACAGATGCAATATGCCAGTGTGTCACCGGACTGAGGTTTTCAAAAGGCATCAGGCGAGTGTGAACATCACTACAACTAGGAAAAAAACGATTGTAATTCAAACGCAGCTCCCGTCTGCATTTAAACAGACCTTTGCTCTTAACTCAGATTGGTCCAACGCTATAACGAAATCTGAGCAGGTCTAAAAACTGAAACTGTTGATGCTGCACTTTACACGTCACTTTGGAAAAGTTATATATATATTTTTTAAATATGAGCAGGCCTACAAGCTGCGATTTGTAATGCTGCACTGTAATCATAGTTATTTATTTATATTTTTCATTATATTTTATTTTATGATATTGGTTTGAGACTGAGAGTATTTTATTTAGTGGAGAACTTTGCAGCAGTATTATATTTCCTATTCTTTTTTTATTTTATATTTTATTAAAAAGTATTTAAAAAAAGTGTAAACAAATTGTTAAAAAAAGTTTATAGTGGCAAAACATATCTTGAACAATCGTGAGTCCAGTACTTTATAAGTGAGTTGCTGCCTAAGTAGATTCTTCGAAAACAGTTGGTTATGACGATCCCTGTCAATTAGGCTGTCGCTCTAGAAGGAAGCTGCATAAGATCATAATCACATATCTTACCTGTAGGGTAGGTTCTGAAGACAGACTCGATGATGTCAGAGGTCAGATTGTAGCGCAGGCCGTTGCAGCCATCTGTCTGCGGTCTGATGTCAGCCTGTAATCACAGAGACAACACAATCATGGTGTGAATTATTTACATGGTAACGTCTCTGTCAGTCACGTGATGCATTTGAACTCACCAGGAAGGCAGCAGAAATGCCCACTTCCTGTTTGTTGTTGTTGTTGGAGAGGGAGTGTTCCACAGTATTCAGGCTCAGCCGATTGGCCCAGAACTCCTCAGCGCTGATCACCTGACTCACCACCAAGTCCTTATAGAGCTGGAAGAGAACAGGGTCTTCCTGCAACATCCTGGAACACAAAACATCAGCTGGAGGTCAGCTAATACCAGTAAAGAGAGAGTCAGGTGTCCAGTTTGCCTATATTACAATGAAACATGGCAAATGAGATGTGATGAAAATGTCACCTGTTCTTCTCCTCCAGCTCTTTATTAGCTTTCTTCTTGAACTTGGGCAGGAGCTGCTGCAGGAGGTCTTTGGTGGCATCTCTGTCCTTCAGTGCTGTGCTCCCATTGGAGAAATGAAAGGTGGTGCTTTCTCCCGTGTGCAGAATCAGCTGAAGCTGGATCTTTGCCTTCCCATCAGGACTGATCTTCTGACCTGCATTTGAGAATAATTACAGAAAATCACATTACAAACACATTTCAAAGCAGAAGAATGTTTAATGTTTGATTTGAACACACACACACATACACATATACTGCAAATATGAATTAAATACCCTTTTTATATTGTAATGTAATTTATTCCTGTGATGCGCAGCTGTATTTTCAGCATCATTACTCCAGTCTTCAGTGTCACATGATCTTCAGAAAACAGTCTAATATGCTGATTTGCTGCTTAAGAAACATTTCTGATTATTATCAGTGTTGGAAATAGTTGTGCGGATTAATATTTCTACAGAAACCATGACACATTTTTTTCAGGATTCTTTGGATAAAGAAAAAGAAAAGCATTTAATTTTAATAAATTTAATGCACTTTTGCTGAATAAAAGTGCTACACACAGATATATAGACAGACAGACAGATGACAGACAGATAGACAGACAGACAGACAGACAGACAGATATTGTATTATACATTGGCATTACTCAACAAGCTCAGAGCTCATGGTAGGTCTGTCTGAAGAGTAACCTGCTTTTATATGCATGGATTCCATGCTATTTTAGCATGTAAAAGTCAGACTCTTGTAGTCCCTCTAAACCAACCGAAGCCAAAAGAGGCGACATAGGCCGAAACCTGAATGAAACTCACAGCGGATGTCGGCATACAGGTGGCTGACTGTGAAGCGGTCCTTCCCTTCGGGACCCCAGGCAATCCGCTCGGCCATCAGGTACAGAGTCCCGTCCTGCTTCCTCTGACGGACCCTCTTCACCACCAACAACACCTCCTCGGACAGAGACGCCATGGCTTCGGAAAGAAAGAGAACAATCTGATTAATAACGCAGGACATTGAGATTTATTGATAGCACATCAGATAATTTTAAAAACCAATTAGAAACCTGGGCAGGGCTGTGAACAATAGGGGTGGAGTTAGTTTACACACAAAAACATGCAGAAAAAAAGAAGAAGACCAGATTTAAGCCATTATTCAGATTTAGAAAAGATATCAAATCATATCCATATCAGATTTGACATCAGATTCAGATCAGACTCAGAATTGAAATGCAATCAGATTCGGATTAGATCAAATATAACAGATTAAGATTGAGACCAGATATTAAATCATAATAAGAATCGGAACAGAAGAGATATTAAACTAGCTATGATTCAGGTCAGACTCAGAATGTAGATGAAATCAGATTAGGATCCGATCAGATTCAATTTAAGACCCGACATTAAATTAAATCCAGAATCAGATCAGAGCAGATATTAAATCAGATATGAGAACAGAAACCAGATTAGGATCCGATCAGATTCTGAATCTATTATTACATCGCTTTCTGAATCAAGGACAGACATTAAAGCAGACATGACAGCAAATTCAGATTAGACTCATAATAAAAATCAAATCAGAGTCGGTTCAGATTCCAAATAACAGATATCAAACCAGATTCAGACTGGAGCTAACAGCAATAGCACACTTCGCGTATTCTTCCCAAAAACCTTTACTAAAGTCAATAAACTGAGACTCATTTTGCAGTATATGAACAGCTACGACTCTAAACTACTGCTTTTTAACAGCTGACACCTTTTAAACGTAACAAAAATACATTTTAAACACATTTAAAGGTGATGAATCTGAAATCCGCACCTAGACGCTCGAACTCACGCACACAGCCGGAGACTTTGATTAAAGTGCTTTATTTTAATACAGTAACCCCTCACCTGGCGCTCCAAGGCTGCTGAAGCCGTAGCCGATATTGATCTTGTGTTAAACAGAGTGAAATCAGTGTAAATGACAGTATTTGTTTTGTTTACAGTCGTTTCGTACACTGTGAGTGACAGCCGCCATCAGATCCACCGCCATTGAAACTGAGTGAAGCCAGAAGCCCCGGCGCGCGCTTCATTATAACGGCTGCAAAACGGAACCGGCTTCAAGATTAAAGTACCATGTACGATCAATGGTTTCAGGTTTAATAATATAATATAATATAATATAATATAATATAATATAATATAATATAATATAATATAATATAATATAATATAATATAATATAATTCCAAACTTTTATTTAGTATATAAAAAAAAAATTTCACCTTGTGAAATATTTTTTCATTTTCATATGTTTTCAGGCGGAGTTAACATCATTTCTTTTATCTCGTGCTTTTAGTTTGCATTTGATGTATTTCCGCCTTCGACCCACTGCAACGAGCGCATGCGTGAGCCTCAGCGTGCATGTCCTCAAAGCGCATGCGCGGCTGACAGTGCATGTGTCAAGTGCGCATGCGAGGCTGAGAGTGCATCGTGTCTGCAGCCAGGCTCTGTTGCTCTTGTTCCTACTGTAGACGTTGCTGATGGAACATGAAAGCGAGGGACAGTTGTTTATGTGAAGCGGTCAATGAATTGGTTTGGCTTCGGTTTCGATGGCTTTGGCCAGATAAGGCCGGCAGATGTGAGTGGACAGGTATGGTGTAAAGTGAACACACCTGTCCTGATACCAGATGTGTGCAGGTCAGACTGTAGAGTCAGGGTCAGAGCCGGCTGGAGCTCCAGAGCTGATGTGCATCATGCAGACTGTGAGTAATCTACGAGGAACCAAATCATTCACTTAAGTGTGATTTTCTACAATATTTCTCACATTACTAATCTTACTATTTCTGATCTATAATGTATTCATTAAATTAACTTAAAATTTACATAATTGGTACAATATTAGTCACATTCACTATTTCTAATCTATAATAAAATAACCTATTTAAATGTGCATTTGATTTGATATATATGTATATAGTTTCATGCATATTACTGACATACTTTTTTTTCATAATCTATGTTTACATTGTGAAATATAATAAAATAACACAATAACTTTACATTTACATACAATATTTGTACAATATTAGTCACATTTTACACATTATTTACTTTTACTGTTTCTATAATAAAATTAGAATAATATATAATAAAATACATATATATATATATATATATATATATATATTAAACATACGATTTAATTCACATTCTTTGCTAACATTATATATGTAACTATGAGTAACTAAATTACTCTTTAAAATTAATTATTTTTCCTTAGTTTTTGTTTACATTTTTTCTACAATATTAGTCACACACTCACACTCAAATATATAGGACACAATATATGTATTTATTTATATTGTTTGCTCCCTATATATATGTATGTATATATATATATATATATATATATATATATATATATATATATATATATATATATATATGTATGTATATATATATATATATATATATGTATATATATGGACACACAGATACCTATGAGTAACACAATTATTTCCTAAATATTTTTTTATTGTTTTCAATTTAAAAATAAATAAACAATATACATTTTGTTTGACTATGTTTTAAATGCATTTATTTACTCCGATTTTGTTTTGTGCATATCACTCACATACATTTTTTTAACCCTATCCTTTGTTCACACTAGATGCATCCCCTTAGTTCTTTTCTCTGTGAATTTGGTTTCAGGTGGCAGTGGTGTGTGTGTGTCTGGGTTCGCGTCTGGTTCATCAGAAGAGGATGGCGGAGGTATTCTTCCACAGAGTCAGGGCTGCACAGACGCTCTCATCAGTGAAAGATACCTGACGCTCAACTTCACAGACAGAGTGGAATGCTGGGAAATCCAGCGCCCACAAAACAGGCTCGTGTGGAAGAGAGAGCAAGACAATACCGGTAGCACACTGATAGCTTCTTATGCATAGTCCTGATCAAGTTCTGAAAGTACTGTGATGATATTGATGTGATGCGTTTACTCAGGACATGCTGCTGCACTGCCACTAGTGTCAGGAGGCTACATCATGCCCAAACCTCCTTTTTTCCGTCCTCTCTGCTCTAAACTGTGTGCCTTGAACCTGGCGCTGGGCTCTGAACACGCTGTGCTGCTGACGTCGGACGGGACGGTGTATTCCTGGGGATCTGGAAGGTACAAGACATTTGTTAACAACATTAGTTAACTGTACTGCATTTGTTTTAACACATGCATTATATACAGTATCACTATATTACATTTACCAAAAGTATTAGTTAACGTAAACCAATTAAAATATTTATTAGTCTTAGTTCATGCTCATTTCAATTTCCTAAGTTGTATCTTTTAACATTATTTAAGAGACCTGAGCTGGCATGATCTAAAAAAAATATTTTCATTAAGCAGTATTTACAAAGATTGATAAATGCTGTAACAGATGAAGTGTAGTGCTCATTGTTTGATAATGTTTAGACCTTATTTTAAAGTGTTACCAAAAATATAGTTATATTAATTGTAGAATTAATCTGCATTTATAGGTGAGTCTCACAAAGCCGGTAAAGAACAGGTCATATTTCAGATTAAAAATAAGAAAATTAGCATATTTTTTATTGATTTTATTCACAATTAAGCATGTTTTATTAGAAATTCTCATTACTGTAGCAGTGTTGTTATTGTATCCTTAAACTATTCAAAATCATTTTCAGTTATAAAAAATAAAACTAAACTAAAATAAATTGTAAAGATGAAAAACTGAACTGAAATAAAATATGTTTACGTTAAAGTACTACAATTACGAAAATTAAAACTGAAATAAAAATTCATTAAAGCTAAATGACAAAAAATTATAAAAGCACATAAAATTTACATTTGAATACTACATTTACTAAAACTGACAATAAATGAAAAGCTAAATATACATATTTAATAAAAATGGCAAAAGCACATAATAAAATCACAAAACTACTGCAAATTAAAATGAAAACAGAGAATATGAAAATAAAAGCAATATTTAAAAATATTAATAAATACTATAATAGTGTAGAAATAATACTAAAATAAATATTGTTGTAATGCAATGTGTGTGTGTGTGTGTATATATATATATATATATATATATAATATATATATATTTAATTATTAAATTGAAAAACATTTA
The DNA here is from genome assembly GCF_963082965.1 of Carassius carassius. NCBI lineage: Eukaryota > Metazoa > Chordata > Actinopteri > Cypriniformes > Cyprinidae > Carassius > Carassius carassius. The sequence goes on from NC_081797.1 coordinate 3,327,557, forward strand.
TATTTATCATCATGGCAGTGTTTTTTTACCTGCCTTTAAGTTATGCTTATTGTTAAAATTCACTGCATTATAATAATATTTTCTGTGAGATGTACCTGAAGTGTGTTTTTAAGCTGATGTTTTGTTTTGTCAGTCATGGTCAGCTGGGTCACGGCGCTCTGACGTCACAGGAGGAACCTCAGGTGCTGGAGGCGCTGTGGGGCGTCCCGATCAGAGCAGTGTCTGCTGGGAACTGGCACTCCGCGTCTGTCAGCAGTAAGTGGTTTCCTGAAACTTTCATCATCAAATTCAGCCATTTGGTTGCTCATACTAATATACAGAATGTTCATCTAAAACATGTGCATTGTGTTTAGCTGGTGGGGACCTGTATATGTGGGGATGGAATGAAAGTGGGCAGCTCGGCCTGCCATCTAGAGGCCTGGAGGAGGAAAAGCGCAGAGGAAAAACCAGTGGTAAAATGACTACATATGTGACCCTGAAGCACAAAACCAGGTCAATTTTTTTAATTGGGATTTATACATCATCTCAAAGATGAATAAATAATATTTCCATTGATGTATGGTTTATTAGTATCTGACAATATTTGGCTGAGGGTGCAAAAAAATCGAAATATTGAGAAAATCGCCTTTAAGGTTGTCCAAATGGAGTTCTTAGCAATTCATATTACTTATCAGAAATTAAGTGTTGATATATTTACAGTAGGAAGTTTACAAAATATCTTCATGGAACATAATAACTTAATATCCTAATGGTTTTTGGCATAAAAGAAAAATCTATAAATTTGACCCATACAGTGTATTGTTGACTATTGCTACAAATATACCCCAGAGACTTAAGACTGGTTTTACTGCACAGCTACATGGTCTGTTACTGTGCAGGAAACACTGAGCAGCCCATAAATGAATATGGAAAGAAGGAAGCGGATGTGTTTATTTCTATTCAAGCGTTCCCAGCTCTAGTAGACATCCCTAATGTGTCCGAGATCAGCAGGATCAGCTGTGGATCCCGTCATACAGCGGCCGTCTCCGGTGAGAACTGGATCTGATCACTGCAGCACACACTGGACTCAGAAATTATTCAATTAACTTATTCTTTTTTTTATTTGTAGGTACATGGGAACTGTACACCTGGGGATGGGGTGAGAGTTTGCTTCGTTTTCTAGAAATAAATCAATGTAAACAATCTCTCATGCATTTGTGACTTTGCTGAATAAGTCCATTAAAGGAATAAGTCATTCAAAAATGAAAGTTTGCTGAAAATGTACTCGCCCTTAGGCAAGATGAGCTTTTTGTAGATTTGGAGAAATGTAGCATTGCATCACTTGCTCACCAATGGAAGTGAATGGGTGCCGTCAGAATGAGAGTCCAAACAGCTGATGAAAACATCACAATAATCCACAAGTAATCCAGTGAAAAACTCTTTTCTCTTATCCTCTCACATCAAATCTACCGATATGTTTGTTAAGATCTGTTTTTGATTTTACTTTTAAACAGTGAAGATTTCTCTCCTGATTCGGATTATTTTTTTTCGCTGAAGAAAGAAAATTTATGGATTATGGGCCCATATTTTAGCTGGAAGAAATAGTATGAAGTTGAAAACATGTTGATGGATTTGTTTCTTACAAACATGCAGCTTTTCACTTCACGTCATTAACTGATGGACTGGAGTGGTGTGGATTATTGTGATGTTTTTATCAGCTGTTTGGACTCTCATTCTGACGGCACCCATTCACTGCAGAGCATCCATTGGAGAGCAAGTGATGTCATGCTACATTTCTCCAAACCTGATGAAGAAACAAACCTAATGGCCTAAGAGTGAGTAAACCTTCAGCAAATTTGGGTGACCTATTCCTTTAATTTTCTTTCTTTAAAAACAAATGGTACTGAACCCAAACTGTTAAAAGGTAAAGTGTGGTTTCCAAAAGTGCTAAAAGTTACCCTTTCTCTGTCTGTGTCATATTTTTAGGCCATTATGGACAGCTGGGACATGGCACTGAAAATAGCACAGATGAGCCAACACTGGTGGATTACTTCCCTAGCCATCGAATGTGTGTTAAGGATGTTATTTGTGGGTTATGGAACACTTTTGTGTCCGCTGTGCCAAAAGAACAACCTCCATCCTGACTGGAATAGACTCGTTCAGAGTGTCCGATAAATACAGGGAGGTCAAACCTGCAGATTTATTTTTTATTAAATTAGGTACAAATATATGATCCAAAATAAAGGATAGAAAGTCAGTTTTTTAACAGAGTAAGTAAAAATGTTATCAGACATATAGAAATGGTAGAAATATTGAATAAGAATATACATTCATAATTAGGACGCTATATTATTGAAAGATCAAAGGCGCAGGTGAAAGATCCGGACTGGAAGCAGCTTCCATTCGGTGTAAACTTCACATCACAATCTTGAATGAACTGCAAAAGAAGATGCACAGTCAATGAGGACAGATGCTGCCTTCAAGTTCATACTTAAAAGATCAGAAGTTGTAATTATGATGGGATTTTGGTAAGGATAAATTTGTAATTTTGGGCATTTTCACATATTTTCCTCACTTTTTTGCCTCTCAAATGTTTTACTAATACCAAATTATAAAGTACAATATCTGAATTAGGTGTATAATTGATGCTTTATTCATTTTATAATGATGGTGCTACAACAAAGAATGATGGGAAATCATGTAAGCCAAATAAAATATAAATATTAGATGAAAAACTAACTTTACTAAAGAGAATAAAATGCAAATAAAATGACTCATCATGTTAAATTATTAACTAAAGTTGTATAGAAATATTAAATAAAAATAATAAAAATGAGAAAAGCACCTAGAATTATGCAAACCTAAACTAAAATGAGAGCTGAAAATATAAAAAATACAAACTGATTATAAATATTAAAAATATTTAAAACTTTATATTATTACTACTAAAGGTACAACTAATGACAATTAATAATAAATTAATAAATTAATTGTGTTAAAAATAAACTAAAATAAAAACTGAAAATATAAAACGCTTTCAAAATATGAATTAAATCTATATGAGTATATATATATATATATATATATATATATATATATATATATATATATATATATATATATATATATAAGTCTGCAAAATTTGGAGTCAAACTATCAAGTTAAAATACTACACTTATTAAAACTTTAATAAAAATAATTGAATAATTACATTTATAAAAGCTATATAGTTTTTATAAGATATAATTTACTTTATTAAATTAATTAATATAAATGAATGAACAAAGTTATATAGAAATATTTTTTTAATCTAATAAAAATCACCAAAAAAAACAAAATTACTTGAAAATATAAACGGAATATATAAAAAGCTAATTCAAAAAATGTATACAAATTATATATATTCAGCTAAATCTGGATAATTCTAGTTGAAATACTACACTTACACTGAAATACAATATTTTAATAATTTAATAATTACATTTCTAAAAGCTATAAAGAAAACTTATATAACATAAAAACTAATTTGAAAACTAAACACACAGGTAAAGCTACTTCGCCATCGCCTGTTCAATAAATAATATGAAAAAACTCAACTGTACACTAAACACAAGTGACACTTAATCAGACTGAAGACAGCAAAATAGATTTCAACTGTGCCTTTTTTTTTTACTTTGTTAATAAAAAGTAAAATTCTGTCACCTGACAAAATCTGGAGATCTGGAGATGACATGCTGAAATTCGGAGAGATTGACTGTGCCGTCCTTATCAATGTCTGACTCCTCCAGGATCTGCACAGAGACATGTGTTTTGTTAGTGAAGTTGATCTGGCAGCTGTCTCTCACCGATGTGATGTACACACTCACATTGCCTATGAGCTGTTTCATCTCCTCTCCCGTCAGACGGGTGTCGTCCGTCTCTCCAGTCAGAGAGTTCACCAGCTTCTCCAGGTCTCTAGCATCAAGAGTCCCGTCATCGTCAAAGTCTGCAGCATAACAAGTGTTTACAATGAATGCGTTTGATTTCACTGTTGTGTTAAACGTCAGTATAGAGGACAATCTATCTACTACCAAAGATTCGGAAAGCGTAGTGGGACTTGATTTCCAGGGTCGCCGAATCGCTGAAGGCACTCAAGAGGTCCAGGAAATCCTCAAAGCTCAAGCTGCCATCCTTCAGGTCAGAGGTCGAGAAGACCTGACATATCCTTTTCCGGAAGGGGTTGGACTGTGACAGCCAACAAAAACACAGAATATATATATTATATATACAGAAGTCACAATATATACAGCTGGATCTGGAAGGATTAGAAGGTATTAGCTTTAAACATTAGGGTTTTTGCATTGTGACTGCAGTACAGACTTCAGGCTCTATTTTAACGGTCTAAACGCATGACGTAGGTGCACTTAGGGTGTGTCTAAATCCACTTTTGCTAATATTGCACCATTAACTTTAGACCAGGGGCCCGTTTCAGAAAGGAGGTTAAGTGAAAACTCTGAGTATGTTAACCCTGAAATGAGGAAAACTCTAGGTTCTCTAAACTCTAGGGATCTAAATTAAGTGCATTTAATATTTTATAAAATTATATGCCAGTGTGGTAATAAAAATAATCTTAATGCAAATGGAAAACATGATTATTCTGAGTGTCTATTACTAAGTGCAAATCTACTGTGGCTCCGCTCTCCATCGACACATAAGGTTAAATACGACACATGTGAATAACGGCTTCAATGGTGTAGGCTGTAATGTTTTGGGTACGGAAAACTAGCTTGTAACGCGATCATTTACAATCTGTAATTATTGAATCCTGTATAACAATACTGAGGTGCACATGGGCCTAGTATGTATCTGCCAGTATAAAGTATAACTAGCATCTAATTATTATTTACACTTAGCCTGTTGCAAAGAACTGCTACTTTTACAAGATAAATAGAATATATCACGATTTTCACTGTACATTTTTTCTGTAAATAGCATCTAGAGCTACTTGCACTAAGCCTACTGTAAAAAGGATCTATCGCTAAGAAAGTATGTTAATTCCACTTAGTGTAAATAGCCACTGCCGTATTTTTCTTACTCTATTGGCAGATCATTTATAAAATAAGAAAAATGCACTTAAAATATTATTATTTTATATATATTTTATATATATATATTTTGCCCATGAGATACCATAAAATGATTAGCTATTCATTAATCTAACGTTCTGCCAGTTTTCACCTGTGATATTATAACACTGAGAAGAATTACATTTGTATTGAGTCTGAAGTCTGCAGACGGCTATTTGGCGGGAGCTGTTGAAAGTGAAAGTGACGTGACATTCGGCCAAGTATGGTGACCCATACTCAGAATTTGTGCTCTGCATTTAACCCATCCGAAGTGCACACACACAGAGCAGTGAACACACACACACACTGTGAACACGCACCCGGAGCAGTGGGCAGCCATTTATGCTGCGGTGCCCGGGGAGCAGTTAGGGGTTCGGTGCCTTGCTCAAGGGCACCTAAGTCGTGGTATTGAAGGTGGAGAGAGAACTGTACATGCACTCCCCCACCCACAATTCCTGCCGGCCCGAGACTCGAACCCACAACCCTTCGATTGTGAGTCCGATTCTCTAACCACCAGGCCACAACTTCCCCTTGAAGTGAATTGCCATGGTGAATTGTAATATTACCACTAAATTGACTGACTCAGAGTCAGTCAATTTAGAGTTGATTAAACCAACTCATTTCAGTTATTCTGTAACCGAAAACTCAAGAGTTTCCCATTTCAGGGTAAGTCAACTCAGAGTTCAACTTTAAACTCAGAGTTGGTTGAACCTCCTTATTGAAACGGGCCCCAGGTTTCACTTGGCTCAAAATAGCAATGACCAACACGCCCATGAGTGCACAAATAGGCACAAATGCATTTGCCATTTAATCAACTTGGCACCGGACTGGAAAATGACAACTGCGTCAGGCTGAAACTAGCAAAAATAGATAGGGTGCTTTATCTGTTACCTTCAGTTCAGGAAGTGTGAAGACCTTCTCCATGGACACCCTGGCGCTGTATGGTCCATTTTCCTTGTCCTGCAGTTCAGAGAATATTTTGTGTGCCCTAAACAAATACATTGATGATGAGCCCCAAAAGTCTATAGTGTAATGACATTCAAAAAAATTTAAGTATTAGGTAATTACACATTACATTTAGTCATTTAGCAGACGCTTTTATCCATAGCGATTTACAAATGACAATGGAAGCAATCAAAAACTACAAAAGAGCAATGATATATAAGTTATATAACAAGTCTCAGTTAGCTTAAACGCAGTACACGTAGCTTTTAAGGGGTTTTAAATAATATAATAATTAAAAAGAAAACAGAATAGAAAAAGAATAAAACAAGCTAGTGACAGAGGTATTTTTTTATAATAAATGAAAAGAAAACAGATATAATACAAAAAGATTAGAAAGGTAGTTAGATTGATTTAGTGAATGCTTGAGATAGAGGCTCAAATAAAGATGGAAGAGATGTCTTTTAAATTTAGTTTTTTTGTTTTTAAGTTTTAAGTACAGTTTCAGTAACTTAACTACTGTGAATTTGTTTAGTTCAGGTATTGTCACAACGACAAATCCACTTTACAGGGAATGCCAAGGCTAAATGTACCACGGTTGAGATGATGTACATGTGAAAAAAAAAATAATAATAATAATAAATAAATAAAAAATATATATACATATATATATATATATATATATATATATATTGTTGGTAACTGAAATGAAGCTAAAATAAATAATTAATGTTAGATGAAAACTGTAACCGAAATTTGAAATGTTGTATTGACAATTAAAATAAGTTGAAATACTGCAATTAACAACACTAAAACTTAAATAAAAATAAATTAGCTAAATATAAATATTTAGAATGTTGAATTAGATACAAAAAAAACAAAGTTGAACAGAAATAGCAAAAAAAAAATGACAAAACCACTTATAACGAAAAATATTTTGATAAATACCAGATTATAAATAATAAAATAACCCTGCAATTAATCAGCCTGTCAAGTTTTATCGCTCTTCCTAACCTGAACACAAGATCATAAGAAACAAAGTAAACTGTATAATCAATATTCACTATTAAAACTTAACGTTACCTTTCCTGAAAACAGCAAAGCATAACAGAAAATATTATTATACTTAAAAAGTTTGAGCACATCGTGACATTACTTACATTAAGATTTCTTGCTTTGTGAGAAATGTGAGCTCCTGTGTAGGCAAAAATGATAAACAAATAAAAACAACTCATCGATATAGTATAAAGAATAAATGTTGAATAATAAACATATTTTTATCTCTATCTCTCTATCGTTGTGTGTCTGTCTCACCTGATACTCTGATAGAAGATCTTTCGATAACTTGCTCGATGTTCCCCCCATCACAAACTGCTCTTGTTCTGCACAACTAGTACTTTTAATACGAGTTAGTACGATTAATGTTACTGTTGTTTCATAAAAACCAAGGTAAACGCCTAAAGTTTTGCTGTTTTTAGCCAACAGGCTAAATAAAGAAACTTTGGTCGAAGCACTGCGCTTCCGCTTCCTGGATGACGTCAGTTAACGTTACCATGGGAACAAGTGTGCACTGTGTAAAGTAAACACAAGGGATTTTTCTGTAACTTCCTCGAGTTTGAGCTGCGGAGTTCATCGATATACAAAAATTGTCGATTATAAAAATGTTCACTTCTGTATACCCAATAGCACAATAAAGTTGTGAATAAAATGTAATTATTTCCTGGAGCATACTCATTGTGCTAAATAATTATGCCATATATTATTCCGACTAAATGCTGGGAAGGAAATGACATTATATTATTCTTATAGCATCATACTGCTCTGACTTTTTGATCTGCAATGTGCTTATTATTTCAAAAGATGGCATTATATCACAAAAAAAAAATCCACTGTCGTTCCACGTATTTATTATGAAATGAATAAACAATTTATTTACAAATGTATTTTTGTTAATTATAAATATCCCTACGTTCTCCATGTAGCTTCTTAATTGATTGGCAATAGTGAATCAGTGAAATTGTTTTAAAGTTTCTGTGTTTCAAACAAAATGTTGAAAACTATTATAGCCTAAATAAAAGCAATAGATATGCCTACACGTTTTCAAGGTAAATTTTTGTAATTGCATAAAATGCATTAAAAAAATGCATAGGGGATAAATAAAGAGTTTTTAACAAGGGTGTAAAATTTATTAGGGGAAACTCGTTCCTAGTTATAGTTTGAATGTGTATTTGTCAATTTTGTAATGTAATGTAAACTATTTTAAGCAGCATAGGGAGCATACCCCGTGTGGGATAAGGGTGGGTTCAGTCGGTTGGACCTTTTTCGAGTAAAAAGGTCCATTGGGTTGAACCCAGAGGAATCTCACCGGCGCCGCGCACATGGGCCGCGCATGATGTACGCTTTACCCACATGCCCACAATCCCTCGCGCGGTCACATCATGGCAGACGAGCTGACGCAGGAGCCGCAGTCCGCAGCTGCACAAATGCAGATTTTACCGAACGGAGACTCTCATTTTCCCAAAGAGGACACGGATCCCGCTGACGAGACCGGGAAGAAGAAGAAAAAGAAGAAGAAGAAGGGAAAAGCGGGAGCCGTAGGTACTAAAGACGAACGAAAGTGTCGTGTGGCCCTGACGTCTACTCCCCAGTTTGCTTTAAACCGACGAGACCTCGCTAGATCTGATATAATATAAGAGACATTCAAGTAATACCATCTGAACAGAGATTAATGTTTCGTTTCGGCGCTGGAGTGTTGAGTTAATGACTGGTTAGAGTGTTTAACCAGCGGGTGAACTCATGATATCAGTCGTGTATTGTTGTTATAGTTGTGTAATGTTGTTATGAGAGGAGTCTGACTCCACGTGCTTTCTATGTGCTTTATGTCTGTATATTGCATTGCGAGACCTACATCAAACTCCCTGGGCTTTTATTAATAGGAAACCTTGAGGGTGAAGGAGATCCTGGCATCACCAAAGTGGCAAATCAACTGGAGCAGCACACTTTAGAAGAGCAAGACAAAGAGGACGAGCCAGAAGAGGGTTTGTCTGAAGTTCACTCCTAAGAGACTCCTGTTACAATCCCATGTGAAAGTTTTTGTTTTAATGTTGATTGTTTTATTGTTACATTTCTATTTGGCAGATGGCGAGGAAGGAGATTCAACTGGAAAGAAAAAGAAAAAGAAGAAGAAAAAGAAAGGACGTGAGTGTTTGTTTAAATTCCCCTCGGAGTCTATATATATATATGAAAATTAAATTAAATTTATGCATAGAAACTTTGGACTTACATTGCATTCAGGCTGACAATTTTCTCCAATTTTCAAACCCCCAACCTTGCGCTTGCAAACGCAATGCTCTACCACTTGAGCTACAGGAACACTATATATATATATATATATAATATACACACACACATTTATTAGGTTATATATTTATTTATAAATTTACATATAATTTTTTTTTAATGAAAATAATTTATCCTTTAAAAGGCCTTAAATAAAACTTATTGATATTCCTCCATTCTCTTTCAGCCAAAGTTCAAACTGATCCTCCATCGATCCCCATCTGTGAGCTTTACACCAATGGAGTTTATGCCAAGGGCCAGGAATGTGAATATCCATCGACACAAGATGGGTACAGACAGCAGCTGCTTATTTACACACTCTGAAGTCAGCCTAAAACACTTCAAAGCTTCATAGTGAATGTGATTTATTTCACACAGACGCACTGCTGCATGGCGGATGACCAACGAGGAGAAGAAATGTTTAGATCAGGCTAATGAAGATATGTGGAACGACTTCAGACAGGCTGCCGAGGCCCACCGGCAGGTCAGGAAATACGTCATGAGCTGGATCAAACCGGGCTTAACCATGATCGAGATCTGGTGAGTGACACCATTCATCGGCTACATTTGTGAAAAAACTCTGGCTCGTGCTGCTGTGGTGAGTTTGAAATGTGAAAGTCGTGTTTACTCGGGGACGGATTCACAAACAGCTTGCACTAGGGCAAACTTTCTGTTGACAGCGCCAAAAAACAACTGTCTGGATTTATTAAAGCCATGCAGTAAAATATTAGTGGCGTAAAGACGTGGATACAGTTAGTTTTGCAGCTGGTGTTATTGCATATAGATTTGTAGGAGTATCTCTTTCAAATACAAAAATTTTAGGAGAGTATATACTAAGGTTTGCGGTTTACTTAGATTTTCTTAACACTTCACATGGCTGTGATAGTTGCTCATTTGTTCTGCTCTTGGTACATTGCATGGGTAATTATTAAAAATAAACCAGCTGCATCTGTTTTCTGTAATTTGCTTATTGTCAGTAGTTCAACAACGGCAAACTTTTCCTCTGTGCTTTTATAGGATTTCAGTCTTACTAATTTGCCCTGTTTAGTAGATCTGGCCCAAAAGTCTTACAGCCCTACTTAGCTTTAGCATTAAAACAGCCTTCAGCTGACCTGCAAATTATCTACTACTAGGTTTTTCAGGTTGACACCAAGCGGCAACATTCTGATCTGAAAAATGAAGCCTACCCGGAAGTGCGAAAAACTGCAATACATCGAAAATCCGCCAGGGGAAGGTCCCAAAAGGGAGCAAATGTCCATAGCCCCCATGTTAAAATGTCCATTTTCACACTATAAATTCATGTTTTTACAAGTTGGTCCCATGGACTTTTATTGTATTTTTCGATAGCTTCCGAGTGCCTGACAACTGTGAGGGGGGTGATTTTTTTTTTTTTCTAACTCGTTAGTTTAGATCGTATTTAGATATAAAATATATGACAATAAGGGTGTGGTTAACTTTGAGTGACAGCTTGATTGACAGCTGACAAGGCAGCGCCACGGAGAATGACAACAAGAAGCGCCATTTTTTAATACAGTTGACATATAATACTACTGTTTCTGTATCATGAAATGTAGTTTTAAGAGGTTTTCAGGCGAGAATGTAGTTGTTTAAAGCTCAAATCTGTGGTTTATTTAAAGATTTATGAAAATTGTATCCAGTTGATCCAGCGATGACCGGGCGCTCGGCGTTCATGTGCCCCGCCTGAAGCAGTCTTTCCTCGGCTAGACCTTCTAAAGTTTGCCGCCAATGCCGCAGACTCTGGTGTCTCTGTAGTGGTTAAACATGAGATATAATTCATCTTGTGTATATCTAATGGGCGATTTTTGGTCTCGTAAATCTATAATTTTTTCCCTGGGCAATCGTTTTGGCTGAGGGGAAGTTTCATAACTTTATAAGCTTATAAGTATGTTTAACTGAATTGTTTGCTTTATTTGTATAGCTTCTTATACCTTTTACTTATACTTTTATAATGGCTTATATTGATAAAGCTGAAATTTAACAAAAAGAGACTGGGTTGAGTTTTGTAATTTTAAATTTTAATACAACGAAGATGATCTGTAATGTTGTTTACTGCAAAATCTGTTCTTTAGTACAAATGCACATATTGCCTGGACCAGAAAATGTTTAATATTTTTATATTATATTTAAAATGAAAAGAGGCAGGTTTGTGTTTTATATTTTGTTTTTTCATAAATAGGCAAACGTTTTGTGTAGTTGAATATAATCAATATGCGTTGCCTGAACCACATTTGTGTGGCTATAATGTTTAAGATTTATTTTAATGAAAACGAAAATAGTTAGTATGGTGTTTTATAACATATTTCGTTATGTTAACGAGCTGAGTGAAGTGCGCTGCGTCAGAAGGTGGGCGGGGTTAGGATTTCCCAAGATTTTCCAAGATGGCGCTGCCCATACCCCCCATAAACGGCTTCAAACCCGTTCTTCAGAAAGTCTATGGGTGACGTCACAGACGCTTTGTCCATATTTTTTACAGTCTATGGTTCACACACATTGGCAGCCATGAGTTTAATCCGCTCATCAGGTCTCTCTTTTCATGCTAGTGAAAAACTGGAAGATTGCTCTAGGAAGTTGATCAAGGAAAATGGTCTGAATGCTGGTCTGGCTTTTCCGACCGGCTGCTCGCTGAACCACTGCGCCGCTCACTACACTCCTAATGCAGGAGACCCCACCGTTCTCCAGTACGACGATGTCTGCAAGATCGACTTCGGCACGCACATTAATGGTGCGCCTGAAGCAGCAAACGCTGCAAATGAAATATTAATTCTTTCCAAGTGATTTTTATACTGATCTTTGCTGATGTTTGATTATTTTGGTGTTCCAGGTCGAATCATTGACTGTGCCTTTACTGTCACCTTCAACCCAAAGTACGACAAACTGCTTGAAGCTGTTAAAGATGCTACAAATACTGGAATTAAGGTAAGCGTTAGAGAGAGCGAAAACATGCATGTGACATAACTCCCCAAAACTTACCTCCGTTACAGACTCTTATGCTCCCTACAGCTACATATATTCATCAAAAATACAGTAAAAAGAGCAGTATTGTGAACAATTTTAATTACTTTTCTTCCAAAATATATAAAACAGAATTTTCAGCATTATTACTCCAATCTTCAGTGTCACACAATCCTTCAGAAATAATTCTAATGTGATGATTTGCTGCTCAAGAAATATTTCTGATTGTTGTAAATGTTGGAAAACAGTTGTGCTGCACAATAGGTTTGTGGAAGCAGATTCATTTCGTTCAGGATTCTTTGTTTAAAATGTTTTTTAACATTAGAAATGTCTTTGTCACACTTTGTGATTGCTTGCTCTTTCTAAATGCTTATGTTTAAACATTAAATGTATAAGTAATTTGTGTTTTATTTGTAAGGAATCATTGTAAAGCACATTGTTCTGTTATTTCAGTGCGCAGGTATCGATGTTCGTTTGTGTGACATTGGAGAATCAATTCAAGAGGTTATGGAGTCTTATGAAGTGGAACTCGATGGAAAAACATATCAAGGTAAATGCAAATAATTTTAACAGCAAAGACCTAGAAATAACACAAGATATGATTTCACTATTGATGTTTCTGTTCTTTCCAGTGAAACCGATCCGAAATCTCAATGGCCACTCTATTGGACAGTACAGAATACATGCAGGCAAGACGGTGCCCATCGTGAAAGGAGGTGAAGCCACCAGGATGGAGGTATGTTGTGACTTACTACAAAGTTTCTGTTTCACAGATGTGAATTTATCTTTGATGCTTGGTTTTTATTCTGTGAGTCGCCCAATAAATGTTCATAAGAAGGAATATGAAGGCTGCATTGGTATGTCTCAGGAGAAAGAAGTAATTTTTTCGGAAAAAGGAGCAGAGAAAGTTTTAACAGTTTTGAGAGAGGCTCTGTCTGATAGTTCAGGGCTGAGTTTGGGTGTGCCAGAGATATCAACACAAGCCTAACCTCACACATCACTATCAGTCAACACCACAGGGTTTAAAGAGAGGTGTAGTCAAGCACACCAGCCTCCAAAATGTTCACCAAGGCTGCATTTATTTGATCTAAAATGCTGTAATATTATGAAATGTTTACAATTTAAAGTTTTCTATATCAATATACATCAGAATGAATTTATTCCTCTTATGCAAAGCTAAAATTGTAGCAGCATTACTCCAGTCTTGTGTCACATGATCCTATGATAAATGTTTCTAATATGCAGGTTTGCTGCTTATTTTCAACATAAATAAATCCAAGAGTGAAACTGTGATGCATTTTTTTTGTTCAGGATTCTTTGATGAATCGAAAGTTCAAAAGAACAGCACTTATTTAAAATGGAAATCTTTTGTAACATCATAAATATCTTTACTGTCACTTTTGATCCATTTTCTGCATCCTTGCTGAATAAGTGTTAATATAATTCAATAAATGAATCTTACTGAGCGAGCCCAGACATCACTTTCTTTGTCAGGTCAACATTTTACTGTGAATCTGCTCCTTCAATTGGAAAGCGATCGTGTAGAGTTGTTAATCTCATTGTTGAGGCTTTACTTCTGTCATTTTGTCACACGCTGAATTTCCTCTTGTACAGGAAGGAGAGGTTTATGCGATCGAGACGTTCGGCAGCACTGGGAAAGGCATGGTGCACGATGACATGGAGTGTTCTCATTACATGAAAAACTTCGAAGTTGGTCACGTGCCAATAAGGTGAGATACACACCGCTCTTATTCCTAACTGACTCTCCAGAAACAAGCAATTTTGTTATAGCTTATCAGAAGATAATTGACTCAGCTGCCTATCTAGGGATGCTTTTTAGGCATCACAGATATGCTCCAGAACATTAAAGTGATAGTTCTCCCAAAAATTAAAATGATCCCAAGTTTTACTCACCTTATCAAATAGGCCTGTTGTAATAATCAATATATCGACTTATCGCACAATATATGTAAATGACCTCTATAATTTTTGGTGATGCAATATATCGCCCATTTTATTTACTTAAAAATGTATGTCACCATGTTTTGTGCATTCCACTTGCGCCTGTGTCTTTTGTAGCTTCTCGTACATAACATGCTGTAGTCGTGAGGAGGTTGTTCAAATTGAAAACATGCTTCAAGTTCTACAAAACAAGTTTAATGTGCAGATTTGGTCTTGTTTAGGGATCTTTGCCTTTGTGCATACAGATATCTGAATGCTAAGTAATGATTGTGTTTTTCAACATTAGTGTGCACCCTTTATTTACAGAGAAAAGAAGGTCCGGGAAAAATCTCCATACAAGTTCGTTGTGCATTTCTCTTTTTTCTGCTAGTAACTATTTACTAGTTTATTTACTATTTATCAAGGTTTTTAAGGCATCTAATTTTTGGATACTTGATTTCCACGATCTAAATATTCTCAAAAATTAGGTTTGTTGTCATAATGTAACCATTTTATGGTGTTACATTATGATTTTATATTCAGTGGCATAAAATGGTATTTAAAATGAAAATAATATCAATTATCACAGTTATTTCTGGGGCAATAGAACAAGTTGTTATCGTGACAGGGCAATCCTCAAAGCATCCTAGGTGTAGATGACTTTCTTCTTTCAGACGAATCCAATCGGAGTTATATTAAAAATGATCCTGGCTCTTGCAAGCGTTAGACTGGGAGTAGGTGGGATAAAACACGTAAGAAAAAGTAGTCAAATAAAGCGCGTGCATCCATAATAAAACATGCCTCACGTTAAAATTCCGGGACATGAATGTTATTATGAAAGCACATGCTTTATTTGACTACTTTTGGACTGTTGAACAAAAACACCTGCCTACTCCTAGTCTAACGCTTTCAAGAGCCAGGATCATTTTTAATACAACTCCGATATGATTTGTCTGAAAGAAGAAAAGTCATGTACACCTAGGATGCTTTGAAGGTGAGTAAAACATGGGCTAGTTTTCATTTTTGGGAGAACTAACCCTTTAATGTTCTGGGAGCATGCCTGTGATGCCTAAAAAGCATTCCTAGATAGGTTCATGGTTTACCTGCTCGCGTTCCTCTTTCCCAGACTTCCCAGAGCCAAGCACTTGTTGAATGTGGTCAACGAGAACTTCGGCACTCTCGCCTTCTGCCGCCGCTGGCTGGATCGTTTCGGTGAGACCAAATATTTAATGGCACTGAAGAATCTCTGTGACCTGGGCATCATCGACCCCTACCCACCTCTGTGTGACACCAAAGGCTGCTACACGGCCCAGTTTGAGCACACCATCCTGCTGAGACCCACCTGCAAGGAGGTGGTCAGCCGAGGAGACGACTACTAGGCCTCCACCTCACCAGTTTTTATAACTCTCTCCTCTGCTTTCATATCACATGAGTATTTTGATGGGTAAAGGCCTTAGTAATTAATGAGCTGTGCCTTCTCATTTTTAACATGCTAGTATTTGTTTGTATAAAGGATGAATGGAGCTTTAAATCCTTTGTGGTAAAGATGTCCCCTTGTTTAACCATGGTTGAACTCGCTGGTGCAGATGTGTACTTATACTTACCCCCCACCTTTAAAGTGCTCTAGAACCATTCTGTTAATGCTGACAACGATCTGGTGCACTTTTATTGAGCAACACCCAGAGAAATGTGAATTCAAAAGCACATTTTTAGATAATCTGGATTAGCTTTGTTACACATTAGCAGTTGCAAGGTTTTTTTTTGTACAAAGCTTTACTAAATCCTGGCCTACGAGAAATTAGGAAAAGTTTGTGTTCATTGACTGTTATTATTTTTAATCAAGTGCTGTTTATCCTTTTCAGTTTGATTCAGTTAGGCTATAAAATAGTGTGAGACATTACAGATTGGGTTTAGCTTTATTCCTCAGCTCAAGAATGGACTTTAATGCAGCATACACCCCCCATAATAAAATACTCATTTAAACATGTTTTCCCTTTAAGAGCGGGCACGCGTAACAAAACTGGTGGTGTTGATATGGAAGCATCTATATTTTGGATATGCTTGATCTCAAGAAAACGCCTGTTTGAAATCAATCACCTTTCTCAGAATAAAGCACATGTGGTGTTTTATTTTGAAGTGCAAATAAAATTTATAAGAAATTGTGACCTGCAATTTGTTTCATGTCCTCTGTCTCAAGGCTTCATCATATATAACCAAATGCTTTAAATTAAGTGTAAAAGTCCTATATTTTTCCTTTGTGGTAGGCAATTTCAGAGAGGTGTATGGAAGCCTGTTTCTGCCACTTTAAAAAAAAGGAAAAGAAAAAAAAAGGTTATGACTTTTTTTCCCAGAATTGCATGATATAAACTCACAATTGCGAGTTATAAATTCAGAATAATTCCGAATTTTTTATATCATGCAGTTCTGACTTTATTTTTCAAAATTGCAAGCTTATATCTAAAAAATTATGACTTTTTAACTCGCAACTGCAAGTTTTTATCATGCAATTCTGAGGAAAAAAAATCGCAATTTACTTTGTTTTATTCAGTGGCGGAAACAGGCTTCCACAGAGTCGACAGTGTCACCGCTTTGTCATAATTATATTTAACCTTGAAGAAAATGTGATTGTACTGCAATGTAACAGGTCATTATCAATCATACACCAGTAACTTCTTAAAAAAATTTAATTCACATGTGAAAACTACAAAAGTTAGATTAAGTTACAACTGTATTACTATAGTCTTTGGTTACATGTACTTCATAGAGCAAGTAAAAAAAAACAAAAAAAAACCTGCGAATGAAACCACAACAACTCTGTTGTAATCTTATGGTACATTGACTAGACTTAGCCTACTTTAAATTTTAATAACATTTTACATATCACAAGTATATGAGACCCATGCTGGCAAAATGAGTCAGACCAGCACCAGCAAAATGTCTTCATCAATTTGACAGCATGGGTGCTGTAAATGCTCGCAACCAAATACAAAAGTGCGCTGCAAAAACACAACCAAAAACATAAACGTGCTGCAAATAGGCACCGACCACAACAGGAGGACCCCAAAATTACCCAAACAAAATTAAAATTAACCATGGTTTATGTGTAGTACATTGTACAAATGTAAATTTTCTTTTCTTTTTGTATTGATTATTGTATTGGTATAACCACAGTTATACAAATACAATAGTTAAACTATGGTTAGTGTAGGAAAACCAGGTGTGTATATATATATATATGTCTTTTTAATTAATCAATTTGTTTTTATTTTAATAGTAAAACTATGGTTACTTTTTGGGAAGTTGAAAAAAGCAAGTTAGCCAGCTTGCATAACGTTTCGCAATTACAGTGATTGTGTATTTCGTCTGCTTATTTAGGCTAATAATATCTTAAGGAAAAACCTAAGGAATCCGATGATCAGGATGTTAAAATAAACAAAAATCTCACCTTTCAAAGTAGACATTGATATGCATGCACTTTGCGGTTCCCTTAAACATGTCATATTTGGTTGTGTTGCGAGTATTTGCTCGCTTTTTTGTGTTTTGTCGTGTTGTATTTGCAGTTGTCAAATTGATGTAGTTATCTTAATTTGCAGGTGTTTTTTTCTATTTGCATGTGTGTTTTCATTTGCGCACCAGTATATTTGTAGCAAAAGTCAACAATACATTGTATGGGTCAAAATTATAAATTTTGCTTTTATGCCAAAAATCATTAGGATATTTTGTCAATTTTTACCGTAAATATATTAAACTTAATTTTTGATTAGTAATATACATTGCTAAGGACTTCATTTGGACAATTTTAAAGGCAACATTTTCAATATTTAGATTTTTTGCACCCTCAGAACCAGATTCAGTCACATTCAACATTGCTTTGTGGGTGAAATGCATTCATTTCAGTTGATATCCACACAATTATGAATTTTGTACCAAGGCACAAAGGATTCAGATCTCCTTGAACCAAACAAACCAAACTCTAATACAGCTTTACATTCAACATGTTCTAATTAAATCGATATATTCTAGATGCTCAGAAACTCTCCGTCACACTAATGACCTGCGGATGGACTCGTTTCCTGTTCCATTTGAACAGCCAGTCTCTCTTGCGTCTGTAGCGTTTGGACAGCAGAACGTAGAGGACGGGGTTCACGCAGGGATGCAGATACTGGAGAACAGTGCAGGTGAAATGAAACATCTCCCACGAGCGGCCGTGCCGGTAAAGTCCCAAATACACGCACAGCTCTAGAACGTACCCTGGCAGCCAGCACAAGGAGAAGGTCCCAGTGGACAAGAACACCATGAGAGACACCCGTCTTGTGTTCCTGGAGCCTGTGAAGGACATAACCTGTCTCTTGTGCAGGAAAAGAGCAATACGTGCGGAGTTGACTGCGATAACCAGCATAGGGATGAGATAGTAAAGCACAAACTGGCTGAGAACGACCTGGTAATGATGTTCTTGGGTAGTAGGCAAACAAACAGTGGAGTTACTCACACCTGGGCCTAAGCTTTCCTTAGTGGCGAAAATACGCAACGGCAGACTTATAAAGAAACTCAAGGCCCAGACCAGAATAAACATGAGCACCACTAGATCCATGGATGGAGGTTGATAGGGCTTGGTGATGATCATGGCGCGAACCATAGATACGGTGCACAGCGAGTACGTGCTGGCGGCCAGAGAGAATGCCAGCAGAAACTGATAGACCTTGCAGGATGTGATGCCCAGAGGCCACGAGAAACTGACCGCCGAGTGGACGGTGAAGGGGATGAGGAAGAGCATGAGGAAGTCGGCCAGAGCCATGCTGAGGAGAAGAACGTCCAGGCGGTTTTTACGAAAACTCTTGTGTTTGGCGAAGAGAGAAAAGGCCAGCAGGTTGGCGCAGAAACCGATGCCCACTATGATGCCAGCAAAGATCACTCCGTAACTGTTAGTGGCTCCCTGTGAGACAGTAGCAAAAAAAAAAAGGTATGCTTTGAGCTACACTTCAATTCTTAGATCTGTGAATCCAATAAAATTTATAGCTAAATATCATTTAACATTTGAGGGAGTCATCGGATGCCCATTTTTCACAAGTTGATATGATTCTTTAGGGTCCTAATGAAAAGTCTATAACATACTATGGTTAAAATTTCTAAATGGTAGTGTAAAAAAACACCCTTGTTACCCTGTCAAAAACAGCTCTGCACACAACCCGTTTTAGTGCATGTTCCTTTAAATGCTAATGAGCTCTGCTGACTCCGCCCCTCTGTTCCTTTGGATGACAAGCCGTTCTAAACTCAGTCTGAGAGCGGCCTGATTTGAGAAAGGGGAAATGATATACAGGGATAAAAAAAAAACTGGGTGTATTTTTATCATATAGGGCGGTTATGTACACACACTGCCAACACATTTCAGTTCAAACAACTTGAAAAAGTGCATGTCACATGACTCGCATCCGATGACCTCTTAGAAAAATACAATATAATTTTATATAAAATAAATGAAATTCAAAATTATAAATATAAATTATGCATACTATTAGAAAATATGAATGATCTGAAATTAAATCTTTAAAAATTTAGAAAATACAGAAAACTGTAAATACAGAAAACTATAATTTTCTGAAATATTGATATTTGAAAAAACAAATGGTGTTCTTTTTAACTTTTTTTTATTAATCAAAGAAAATGTGTGTGTATATATATATATATATATATATATATATATATATATATATATTTATACACACATTTTTTTAATATAAATTAGAAAAATTATATATATATATATATATATATATATATATACATATATATATATATATATATATACATATATATATACAATTTTATATTTGTATTATTATTTCTCAGTAAACCATTATACAAAGTTAGATTCATTACCATCTTGACTCATTTTTCGTTTGTCTATACTGAAAATGTCAAATGATAAATTATTTGATATAATAAGTTACATCTATTAATATTAATTCATTCCTAATTCATTGTCAGAGAAAATTAGCTACTCACCATCCCAGATGTTTAATTAGATGTCCATGTATTCGCAAATGCGTCCGTCATTTATCTGTGCTTTTTCAGATAAGATTCAACAAATCATTTTTAATTCAGAGAGATATCTATACGTACAGGCAAACTTTCCCTAATGCTTCAATCAGAATAAGTGCCTTTTACAAAGCCTAAAAGAAATAAGAAACATGTCCATGTATCAATATAGCCACCTATTAAAACTGATATCAGAAAACTACTTTTTTCTAAAGATTTGATGTGGAGAAAATACAGCAAATGACTTGTTTCAAATGAATGTATGTCAGCTATTACCTGCTGCTTTTCCATCTGTCTCAGTCTGATCAGGGGCTCATTGATTTGTGATTGATCTCTAGCTCTTGTGTTCTGTGGTTTATGAGTCTTTAAGGCATGGCATGTGATCCTAAAGCACTCACAGGAAGTTGACAGAAGGTTGCATTTTCCTCTCCATCCATTAGCACCATTTTTGTGTCTTTATTTGCCTTGCATTTGCCCTCTGAGCACAGACACCGCTCCACACACTGATTGATTATTCCACCATCCTCAGTCAGTAAAAACAGATACTTAAACTGCACTGATGAAATAATGAAGTCACATTTTGCATGCATAGAAAACTAGTAAAAACTTCAGTTATATGGTGAAAATCATGAGAATGAATTTGGAATTGCTGTAAAATAAGCTTTTTTTCTCATAATATATATGTGTATATATATATATATATATATATGTGTGTGTGTGTGTGTGTGTGTGTATTATATATATTAGTACAAAATAAAAAAAATATTTTCAAAATGATTTAAACAGATTTATCACATACATTACAATTACTAATATATATATTAGTCTTAACAATTAAAATATAATATAGAGATGTAAAGCTGTTGCTTTGCATTTATAGATAAATGATAATACAAAAAAATGCACTTATACGTTGCAAATCATGAGAATAAATTTGGAGTTCTAGTAAAATATATTTTTAGTAGCTTTATTATGTTTTTTGAAAATAGCAGAACATTAACTAAAAGAAAAGAAAAGTAGGATAATAAAAATCTAAATGTAGACCAGCATATCTATCTAAAGTGCATTCGCAAATCTCGTCAAAATCAGCAGCATTGAGATACATTCAGGGAATAAATATTCCAATCAAATAAATTAAATATTTCATGAAAAGTCTTACTGAATGACTACATTTAATACAGGGAACTCTGATTGTAACAAATACAAATTAGTCTGTATGTGAAGCGCTTTCTACTCATCAAATGAAGCTCTAGAATAGAGAACTGATTAGAAAGTTTATTTTGAACGAAAAACAAACCATGAGTCACTATTTTTGCATATCCCATGCCACGGTGAAATAGTCTTTTTGAACTTTACATTTTAAAGGTGCATCCACCAATAGCAGTGATGAAGTCTCAGCTCTAACTGTATCAGGCAGCAAATCATCTTATCACAAAGCCTTCTCAGTTCGTCCAGATTCAGTTGCTGTGCTTCGAATCGAGCCTTCATTCTTATCCAGGCTCTTTTATTGGTCTCTAATTTGCATACGGAAGCCACACCCCCTGTCCCTCCTCCATCTCCCCAAACTCATCTTCCTCTTCCTCTTGGTCACAGCTTTCAGTGGCTGCTCCTGGTATCTCAGGGTCTTGCTGGTCTCCTGCGGCAGGTCGTCTCTCGTCCCTATAGTCTCCATTTGAAAGCTCAAGGGGAAGTTTTTGGAGCTGCCCATGGGTTTGGACAGCCGTGGGGTCTGGACACTTCTCTGGATCTGACCGGGGGAGTCCCACACCTGAGCCGTGTGCACCTGCTCAAGCAGATCCTGGATAAACGTACGCCTCTTCCGGTCATGCAGGGATCGACCCCTGTCATGCATCATCTGTGCGTGTCCTACTGAGCGCCGCCTGGGGCCAAAAGAGAGAGAATATAGATATTGAACTCATTTGACTTGTAGACATGATAAAGCATGCTTTACTGCATGCAGTGTAGTGTCGTGCTTCTTCTGCTGCCAGCAGATGTCAGTCTCAACACAGCTCTGACTTTTAGAGATCTGTCAGAAATCCAGCAGTAAGAGGAGATCATGACTTACTGTCTGTAGCTGAGAGCATTAGTGGGTCTGGGTTGGACCGGGATCGGGACGGTTAACAGGAACACAGCAAACCCCCAATGCCTCAACATACTGCTGGACAACTGAACACAGGACAAATTCACAAGGGTTATTTAATAGTATCTAGTGCTTGTGTGTAAATATTTACATTTTATATAGCCTATATAATTTATTAATAATATTTTATTACACATATTAGTGAAAAGAGGCATCAAATACAGTTTTATTATATATATATATATATATATATATATATATATATATATAAAATAAAACTGTATTTGATGCCTCTTATATATGATATATATATATATATATATATATATATATATATATATATATATAATCTTGATATATATATATATATATATATATATATATATATATATATATATATATATATATTAAATATTTAAAGTAAAATATAAAAAATGTGCATTTAATTATAACATACATAGGCTATACTATATATGTTAATATTTTACTACACATATTAGTCAAAGAATAGGCACAATATATAATACAAATTTATAATACATATTAAAATATTTTATGTATATTTAAAATACTTAAAATGCAATATTTATGTTATTTATAATTATAAATATTCACCTTTAATTTAAATATAATATAATACATATTCTATATACTGCAGATTTATAGTTTTCATTATAAATGCAGTAGATGTTTAATTTTTATTTAAAAATAAATAATTACTATACATTTTTATAAGACGTTTTAAAATAAATGATTATATTCTGCATACACTATATATATATATATATATATATATATATATATATATATATATATATATATATATATATATTGATAATTTACTATGTCAATTGGTTAAAAAATATATACATTTTGTAAATAATTACTATATAATTGAAAAAATATTATGGAAAAAATATGATATAATATTTATCTTACATAATTTATAAATCTGATTTGAATTTAAATATGAGATCATACTTAATTAGGTTATATTTTAAATAGAAATGTTACAAATTTATAAATATAACATTACAAATTTTAAATATAAGATAATATATTTTTTTCACCTTCTGTATGCATTTTAATAAAAAGCATTTCATAACATATATTTCCATAAAATGGAAATAGTCATTGAATGATAAAATAAGTCATCAATTAACATGAGGTGTAACATTGTTGATAATATACTCACATGTAATGGCACTGCTGAGTCGATCAGTTACTGCTGCATGTTACTGCCACCGGCTGGACGCCACATGTGACTACGATCATCAAACAAGAGCATCAATGAAGCATGTCAATATGTCCAAACTCCACTGGTCCAGAAGACAAACTCTTCCTAAGAAAGAACGCATAGATAGTGAGAGGAAGAGAGGACCAGAGCGATGGGCGTTAGATTTATTGCACCAGTGGGTCTTGTAAGTCTCCTCTGCTGTTCACTGCAAACTGGGATGAGAAAACTAGTGTGCACTGCATGCTTGTCTCTCTCTCTCTCTCGGTGTGTGTGTGTGTGTGTGTGTGTGTGTGTGTGTGCTGCCCATGAGTGCCAAAGTGTATACTAGACTGACAAACCACTCACACACTCCAAGAAATGCACAGGCAGACACCTTCATTGGAAAAAGGGTAGCACGCTGCTCTCTCTCTCTCTTTCTCTCTCTCTCAAAACACTCACGAGGAGCTCAGGTTCAGTGAGTGAGGACTTGAACTTTTGATGAATTTTTACTTCTTTACTGTGTTTTCTACAACTATTAGGAGCTTGTCCACACACTGGGTCCTTTTAATATATGAAGTAAATGTTGGAAAATACACTCTTAAAAGTAAAGGTGCTTGAAAGGTTCTTCACAGCGATGCCATTGAAGAGCCATTTTTCAGTCAAAGGTTCTTTAAAGAATCATCTATTTTTTTACCTTTTTATAATCTGAAGAACCTTTTTCACCACAAAGAGCATTTTTGTGAATGGTAAAGGTTCTCCAGATGTTAAAAGTTCTTTATGGAACCATTTAGACAAAAAGGTTCTTCTATGACATCGTGAAGCACATTTATTTTTAAGAGGGTACTTCTTTTTGGCTTAATTATTTCCTGAAAGCCATTAAAACGGCTTTAAAAATAAAAAATTTTAAAAATAATTTAAAATTATTATTTTTCGAACCAATTCATCATTCAAATGGTTCTTCAACCAATCAGTTTTTCATTTAAATAATTGTTCTACCAACCAATTAACAATCCTTGTTTCTATTACCAACCAATTCATCATTCAAATGATTCTTCTTCCAACCAATTCATCATCCAAATGATTCTTCTATCAACCAATTCCTCATTCAAATGATTCTTCTTCCAAACAATTCCTCATCCAAATGATTCTTCTTCCAAACAATTCCTCATTCAAATGATTCTTCTACAAACCAATTCATCATCCAAATGATTCTTCTATCAACCAATTCCTCATTCAAATGATTCTTCTTCCAAACAATTCCTCATCCAAATGATTCTTCTTCCAAACAATTCCTCATTCAAATGATTCTTCTACAAACCAATTCATCATCCAAATGATTCTTCTATCAACCAATTCATCATCCAAATGATTCTTCTATCAACCAATTCCTCATTCAAATGATTCTTCTTCCAAACAATTCCTCATTCAAATGATTCTTCTACAAACAAATTCATCATCCAAATTATTCTTCTATCAACCAATTCATCATCCAAATGATTCTTCTATCAACCAATTCCTCATTCAAATGATTCTTCTTCCAAACAATTCCTCATTCAAATGATTCTTCTACAAACAAATTCATCATCCAAATGATTCTTCTATCAACCAATTCATCATCCAAATGATTCTTCTTCCAAACAATTCCTCATTCAAATGATTCTTCTACAAACAAATTCATCATCCAAATGATTCTTCTATCAACCAATTCATCATCCAAATGATTCTTCTTCCAAACAATTCCTCATTCAAATGATTCTTCTACAAACCAATTCCTCATTCAAATGATTCTTCTTCCAACCAATTCATCTTCCAAATATTTCCTCTACCAACCAATTCCTGATCCAAAGGATTTTTCTACCAAACAATTCATCATTCAAATGATTTTCCTACCATTCAATTCTTCTTCTTCCAACCGTTTATCATCTAAATGATTCTTCTATCAACTAATTCCCAATTCAAATGATTCTTCTACCAAACAATTCTTAATTTAAATGGTTCCTCTACCAACCAATTCCTGATCCAAATGATTCTTCTACCAAAAATATGCTGCATTATGCTGAACATATGTTGATTTGGCCTTTTAGTTTGCAAGGAAATTCTATGCGAGAGTTCGGAGGAACATTATAGCTCATAGCAGAGACCATGAGACCCTCCCCTCCCTAAATATGGGTGCAGCTGGTTGAAGAAAGTAAACAGCTTTGGCTGACCACTGTCCCAAGGGATGATGACCATAACCTCAGAGAAATCAAGCCTGTGGGGGGGTTAGCTCGCCTCCTAAGCAAACGTAATGGCCAAGGTGGTTTTTGGGGAGCCCACAAAATAGTACCGCTTCATTTAAAGAATTCGGAGAGAGAGGTTCACAACATAACTAATGCTCATCAACTATAAATTAGTTCAGTGTGACACTAAAATATTCCATATATTTCCATCTTTATGGGGCAGTGCATTAGAAAATAAACTGACTTACAGTAGTGTTTTAACGTTTGGGGTCGGTAATTTAGTTTTTACTATTAGTCAGCAAGGATGCATCACATTGTTCAAAAGTAACAGTAAGGACATTTAAAATGTTACAGAAGAAATATTGGATCGTTTTTTATTAATTTGTAATGAAATAAATGCAGCATTGGTGATCATAAAAGATTTATTTCATAAGCATTAAAAAACCTTACTAACCATAAACTTTTGAACATTAGTGCAAATGTGGGCCACATATATAATATGTGCAAATGTAGTATGAACGATTATATGAACTGTTTGTTTTTGTCCTTTTTAGAGCTTGTGAGAACTGTGAAAAGAGTTTTCTCCCTTGTGTTCCACAGGAAAATAACAGCGTATGAGTTTGAGGGGCTGTGACATAAATTATGACAGAATTAGCATTTTTGTCACGTCTGATTTTCTCAAACGGGTTGTTGGTCTGCTGGAGTTTTAGTATTTTGTAATGTGAACATCGCCTCGTATTCATTTGACAAATAAAATCTGGTGATAGATGGTATAGAAAACAAGAACTTTTTTAATCTCCTAAAAACCATATCGCTGACTAAAAACCTGAATATAGCCAAACATGGCTCTTGATAAGAAAATCCTAAACCTGAATGATTTTATCTGTGGAAAGGTAGATTTTCTCTTCATGAATCCTTCATGTTCATTCTTTCTTCTCAGTAGCCCTACACTACTTCTGTTTTGTATTTTCTTTCTAGTCAGTGACAGCATCGTCTAGCAATGTTCAAAAGGGCTTGACTCATCCACACCAATGTCAAAAGCCCTGCGTTTTGTGAGAAACATTGTTTAACCGAGTTTCCTTTCCGCTTCCCGTGTACTCCGGTTTTGTTCTTGTGTTTGTTTTTATCATGTAACCATGTGGGAACACATGACACGATTTCTTCCATTTGACCGAAGGGTTTTAGCAGAAAACTCTGCACAGCAGTGCTCCAGATTTAATCACGAATCCTGCTTCTGAGGAACGTCTGGGATTTTTGCGGTCCTCTCCGTGAAATTGTTAAATGAATAAAACGTGTCATTTAACACCTCGACGGTTCCCCTGTCGAACCACTGGCACTTGACCTTCTCAGCACTTGGACAAACTTTGATATGACACCTGTAGTCAAACGCCACCCCGAGTGAATCGTGGGAGCTCTGGTCCGACCCAACCACCCAGTATGCCATCTGACTGTGAGATTATTAAGACTGATGTCCCCAGCGAGGCCAATATTTTTCAGAACGTCGGCAATTTATCATCCAAACATCCCACAGGTTTGTGTTTTGTTAGGTACTTTTGGATCTAGTCCGGCGGGTTTGATTCGGTGCCAGAGAAAACATGGCCGCCTTGCCAGCAGGCCGTTTAGAGCCCGAGCTGTGAAAGCCTGTCTGAGGGTTCCAGTAAATCCTTCTGCTAGCAGCTAAGAAGTTTGGAAACCGACAGAGCGGCTCCCAAACCCCCAACACGCCTCCCACCGCCGGTCTCCACAAGCAGCGTTTCATTTAAGTCGCTATTGTTTGGGGAACAAACTCTCGGTCTTTTCATTCATTTACGTTCGCGCCGCATCGATAAAGAGAATTCTTCATGAAAAGAGTATTCACTGAAACTCTATTTAAATATTCAGCACCAGGGGCCACAGAAAGGACACACGTGTGTTCTCAATAAAAACTATGAGTGAAACTTGTCAAAGTCTAACTTGATGTATTCCTAGGCTTAGAAGGCATACAAGAGACCTTTCACTTGAGAAATGCTTTGTATCAGCTAACAGCGTATAGCATATTTGAACATATATAAGGCGACAGTGCTGCCATTCTTCATATTGCTAAGTTAAACTCAATATGTAGTGCATGCAAAGTTTTCTGTGAAATTTGTTAAATAATTTTGATGTGTTGGAAATAGTAAATAATTGTTAAATAACTTTTTTATTATCCCTTAAGGCAGAATAAATGCATACATTAAAAATATAAACAAAACAATTAATTAGATATTTTCTGTGCATATTGTAAAGTTTACAATTTCCAAAGAACAATACAAAACACTGAGATAGACAAACACATTTCTATTCTTGATGAAATTTATTTTTAAATACATTTTGTTAAATGATTACATACAGTAATTCAAAATATACAGTATATAATGTATTGTTGTGTGTGTGTATTTATATATATATATATATATATATATACACACACACACACACACACACAAACACATATATATAGTCACGAGAACACACATATATACACAGTGTATACAGACACACTCATGTTTTATATATAAAAAATGATAAATATAAATACATACATATACACTTTTTTTTTTTTTTACACGTTTTACATATTTTAAATGTAAATGACTACATATAATGACTACATATAATATTTTAAATGTCTTATGACTACATATAATAAACAACATTGTTTACGTTCAACATGCAATAATGTCTGTGCGCAAAAAGTATATCCCATCTCTTGTCGTAAAAATGTTTGTTAATTCTATGGGTCTGGCTTCCGGTCTCATCTGCGTCCACTCCATACTTTTAGCTGAACAAAACAGTTAGTTTTGCTGCTTAATATTGAAAGTTGGCGTGTCTTATCATATTATTTTAATGTTTTATCTTAATTAAGAGCATACTGTTTTGAAGGGGAACCCATTTTACCGTTAATGAACTGGAAGTCTCACCTATATGCTTACTTCCGCGTTGAAGAAAAAGGTGGCTAGGCAAGCAAATTTGACCTATTTGTAAGCTTTTGGCCATATGTGATTTTTTTTCTTCTCAAAGGACATTCCAAATTCTACATAATAAACAATGAATGCAATTTCAGAGATGACGGCAAATGCTTTCGTGTTGTCGAGCAGGTGCCATCCCATGTGGTCTGTCAACATTTCAGCGGTCAGCAAACCGCCTACACAAACATGTTTCGATTTTATCTAATCGTCTGGAGGGAAAGCCCTTCCAGTAAACGCTTGGTTTGTTTAGCCCTCCACCATCCAGCCATACATAAAATATACAAATATTTACTGCATAATGGAAGTGAATGGGACGTGTCCTTCTAAAGACCCACGCATCTCCCTGAACCCAATGCGATGGGGCAGATCAGTGATACATTTAAAAGTGCTGCGTTAGTGCAGGAACAGGAGGACCCGGAGGGAGAACTTCTGAGGGGCTTCATTGGATTTAGGGGGCTCATACATCATGGGTCTCGATGCCCATTGACCTCAGTCCACTGAGCTGAAGATGTGGGTTGGGGGTTTAGGAGAAGGCACACCAAGGCTGTGTGTGCTGCCACACAGTAAGGCCTTTTGCTGGCGACCGCAGAATTGCAGTGTTTACTTAAAGCTAGTGCATAAGAGAACAGCAGACCACCGGCAATCGCCACCCGCCGGCACTGGGCAAGGGCTACGGCTCATCTTTGTTGAAAATGGCTCAGGATCCTGCTGTTCACACAGGGCCAAGCTAAATTTAGCAACAAACTGAAAAACCCTCCTCATTCTTAAAAAGCTGTTTAAGTTTCCAGAGCGAGAGGGTTCAGTGATGGACAGGAATGGTCTGAGAGACGTTTTGTGTCTTGTCGCAGGTGGCGAGCGCTCTGTCATTCCTTATGATTGTGCTTCCTGTGATGTAATATTCCATAAAACACATCAACGCGAGGTTAAACACGCAGCACTTTCAAAATTTGTGTGGCCTGCTGGTGAAATTGAAAAAATAATAGCACCTATTTTGCCATTCTTTTGGCATTATCCACCTTATTCTTCAATGCGGAAGTAAGCCTATGGGGGAGACTTCTGGGTCATTAGCTGCTATATGGAAATAATGAGAAGCATAACAGTAAATGGTAAAACTGTGCTCTACAAACCAGTGTGTTCACAATTAAAGTTATACACTAAAATAATATGGTAAGACACACCAACTTTCAATATCAAGCAGCAAAACAAACTGTTTTGTACAGCTAAAAATAGCTGGAGATGGATGAAAGCGGAAGCTAGACCCATGGAATTAAAAAATGGCAAGACCCATTTTTACGACAAGAATAAGGTTTTAAAGGAAATTTCTATTAAATCTAGTAAATGCGTTCTATTTTTTAATCTAATTTTTAACGTGACTGAAACACTGTTTAGAAACTCTGTTCTTTATGTGATATGTACATTTAAATTGGTTTATTACTTTTAAGACACAGAAGGAATTGTTTTTGTTCTTTGGAAGCACCCTTAAATGCACTTTTAAAAGTAGATTAGCATCTGTGGTTTCATGAAGAACCATAACATCCATGGAACCTTTCCATTCCACAAGAGGTTCTTTATGGCAAAACAAGATTGTTTCAATTTTTAAAATGTTTTTTTAAGAACTGTTCACTGAATAATCACTGTTAATGACCAAAAGAACCCTTTTCCACTATAGAGGACCTTGAAAGGTTCCATGGATGTTACAGGTTCTGCATGGAACCATCAATGCCAGTGAAGAAAGATTACTTTTTAGAGTGTAAATGGACCTTAATGTGTAGAAATTGGCTTTCACAAAATACAGTTATACTAAGCAGCTGCAATATTCAGGATTATTCCTGTAGTAGTGGAGTATTGAAACACCCAACCAAACTGTGTGAGCCAGATCTGTGCATTGGGACAGTAGCTGGATTTCTCTTCAGGTGCTTGGGTAATTGTGCTTGGCATAAACTACCGGTTCTTTGTGTCAGGCCGTGTAAATAGGATCCTCAAGGTGGGATTCCTGTGCTAACATGGGGAAGTCACAATATACATGGTTATCTGACCAGACGGCCCCCATGGTTTGGTTGGGTGGAAAACGTCCAACCTGCACACAGTAGGTGGGCGTGGGTGGCGACTTCGCCCTGGTGCCTACTCAAGGCCTCATAAAAACACCTGACAGTTCATATTGCCTTTGAGTACAACCCAGTATTGACACGAGCTGACCTCCGTCAAAGCCAGCCAAACAAAACAGCAAAAATTCACATAATAATTGAACAAATAAATGGAGAACTTGTTTGGCACGCCGTTCATAAAGAGCTAGACTGGCAGACTTCGGGAAATGGAGGCTCACTTTCTCTGTAGTGGGAGTTGACATCAAGGTGTGTGTCCTATAAGCGCAGTTTGGACTGTCAACAGGGGAAATATACTGTACTAGGTTTTTCCAAGCCAGGACAAATCCATTCAGCGCTTGTGAAAAGCTGTCTCTCAATCTAGCACCACACCAAGGGCCTGATTCTAATTAGCCATGAATACAAACCTTTGAGACGCTGGTTGTTATACACTGGTCAAGAGGAATGTCCACGTGTATTTAAACACAAAGTAAAACTCTAGATGGCGCAGGCCAATAGTTTCTAACTCAATCTGACTTAATCAAATCATTACTTGTTTGGTGTTGATTATTGGATACTTTTCGCATCAGCAACCAATGAGCTTGCTGCTCAACATTCAAATACTTGATACAAATACAGGAACCCTCCACCTTCCCCAGCTCCACCTGTACAGATCTGCTACGGGGTAATTTCATGTATTCTGTGTGTGTGGTGTTATTTCTTATTTGTTATATGTGCAGCAGCAATATTTCCTACATGTTCACAGCAGCATGTCTGTGGATGAATCTTCAGTAGCAAGTTTTGGTAGCAGCAGCAGTGTGGCATATTTATTCCGCCAAGACCAAACACATTAACATTGCCATGTATATTACAATGCTAAACTCCCTATGAATGTGAACACACATGGGGAGACAATGTTACTACAGCATCAAAACCACTTTATATCTCTACTTTGTTTACTTGCAGTTGATTGTATTGCAACTATGTGTATATAATTGTCATACATGGCTCATATTTTGCAAATGGATAGTCCCTCCTCAGCGTTGCTTGAGTCAGTGTTGCTGGGTTGGGATGGTTGAGATGCTCAAGCAAACAGAGCAATGTTTTGAAAGGCACCACAGAGCTACAGTGTTTACACTTTTTTGTTGTTGTTGGCAAAATCAACCTACAAATGGCTTACTTATAGTTGTCGCTGCATATTATTAACATAGAAAAATCACACATTTCAACTTAAAGAAAAGATTAGAACCCAAACATTTTGAAAGTACCTCTCAAATAATTCATTGAGAAGGCATTTAATGTTAAAATATGGTTATCAACCACAAACCATTTGACAATTTCCGTTTTTACATATGCTGACAGTGGTTGTGTGAAGGACTGGTTAAGCTTCATGTTGAGAAGTACTGCAGTCTCTCAGTGTGTACTTGGACTAGGTGTGTTTACTTGTCATTTTAAGTGTAGATGCAGCAACTTTTTTGGATTTTACAGCATTCGCATCCTGTTTTAGCATGCAGTTGAACCACTGCCAATGTAAAATCTATAAAGACTATTGCATTCCAATATAATCATATTTTGATCATTGAAACCTTATAACACGTTGACATTAAACAGACATATAAAAAAATGACAGCCCTCTTGCAGAGGCTGTTACTTCAGCATTTACAATGCATAAGCATTCTCATATTCCATTATTAAACAAAAATGTACAGTAAATATAATTTGAAGATTGTTGGATTTGGAAAACGTACACGCCTGGACAGTTTATACGTTTGAACATGTCATCACCCTGCTACAGTTTACACTGCATTCCTTTTTCAAGACCACTTTTATACACCCCGATGTTGATAATTGCTTAGTTTCTCTCAGATCCCTTTCCTGAGGGCACCACTGTTATGCTTTAAAAGACACTTTTATGTGGTGCTTGGCCAGAGGACTGTTTTCTGTATAAATGAAATACAATAAAGACAGAAAGTGTGTTTCTTAAGAGCTCAACATTTTCAAAGTTTCCCTCTCTGCTTTTCACTGGCATACCTCTCTTGGAAAGCTTTCACTGAAGATTAAGCATTAAAATCTGTGTGGTTTTGGGCACCATTGCCATAATTCAGCTATCCCAGAAACATAAGCGCGGGGCAAAATCACGACAGAGATCCAGGGTGCCCTAAACCACACCGAGCTGTAATCCTGGAAGACCAGACAGTGGTCAAAACGAATACCTACAACCACACCCGCACACAAACTCAGGTTCATTACCCGTGTGGAGGCCGTGAATCTGAGATGAGTGGAACGGAGCCCAGATTAGTCCAAGAGACATTTGAACAAAGAATAAAAAAAAGATTGATTGGAAGATTGGAAACTCTTGGAGGGGCCACCACATTATAAAGAAGTAGTTCTCCCCAAAATGTAAATTTGCTGAATATTAACTCAGCCTCAGGCCATCCAAGATGTAAATGTGTTTGTTTCTTCAACAGATTTGGAGGAATGTAGCATTACATCACTTGCTCACCAATGGATATGAATGGCTGCCATCAGAATGAGAGTTGATAAAACAGCTGATAAAAACATACAAGACATTAACTGATGGACTGGAGTGGTGTTGATTATTGTGATGTTTTTTTATGTTTGGGCATTTTTATTTTGGGTGAACTATTCCTTTAAGCTTTATTCTTTCAAAGTCTTCCTCATACAGCTCATTGAATGTCACTAAAGATTTAATAAGCCTATAAAAACTGGGTGATTTTATTAGTAACTGATTGCATAATTAAGAGGGGATCAAAAATGAGGGCTTGGGGAAAATAAAAGTAATTTTAGATGCAAAGCAATGTAACATTTTGACAAAAGAATACAAAGACACCGTTATTTCTTTAAAATAACATGCAATCCTGACAATAAGATCAGGAGTGCGTATTGTGTGCATATATATATATATATATATAATACAATCCATTTTGATTTCATGTTGACTTGGAGGCTTAACTTAAGCACATCAAATCTAAAAAAAATCTATTTGTACATTCTTACTGAAATTATTAGTGGCCTTACATGTGCATTTCATCCGTTTTCTTTTCATTGCACTTCACCATGTGTGTCATACCACAAGAAGAGATTTGTACCAAATTTGCTGCTAAATACAATCCATTTGGCTAAATGCGTCGGTCCTGCTACAGTAGGTCTAATAAGGCTTCTGCTGCCATCTTTAGGACACTATGCTGTACTTGCTCTATATTAGCAAGAGATACTCTTCCACAATCCACAATAGAATAATTTATTCTTATCATGTGCATTTTTGCCTAACGTTTCAATGTTTTGGTAGCATGTGCTATTAGAATTAGAAATAGATTGATATATTCAAAAAGCATGTACCTTTAAAACACTTACATGTAACCCTGTAAAGCCTGACATATGAAATAATCAGTGTTGGGGGTTACAATTACAAGTAATGCGAGTTATGTAATCAGACTAATAATTTAGCTTATAAGTCGTGGCCTAGTGGTTAGAGTTTGACTCCTAACCCTAAGGTTGTGGGTTTGAGTCTTGGGCTGGCAATACCACGATTGAGGTGCCCTTAAGCAAGGCATCGAACCCCCAACTGCTCCCTGGGTGCCGCAGCATAAATGGCTGCCCACTGCTCTGGGTGTGTGTTCACGGTGTGTGTGTATGCACTTGGATGGGTTAAATGCAGAGCACGAATTCTGAGTATGGGTTACCATATTTTGCTGTATGTCACTTCACTTATAAATATTAGTGTTGTCAATCATTTTTAAATAATTTACTAATTAATCAATTTTTTTTCCTGAAATTAGTCTTGATTAAAGAAAAAAACAACCCCTATTTTCAATGTACCAAACTGAAAACGCACGCACACTACCTAAAGGTGGACATTTTTACAATTATACAAAGTTTTGATCGAGGCCTTACAAATTAATTTATCAAACGTGATAGTCTTTACAGTGTTAAAGCACATGATTACAAAAGTCAGTCCTGACTCCTGTGGTAGAGTTATACCATGGTAATTAAAAGCCATAATTTGATATAATAACCATATTCATCATGCACCATGATATTTACATAGTAATTATAACATACCCCTCCCCCACTTTGCATTGTAGTCTTTTAATAGGAAATACAGTCCCTTTAAATTCCCTACCATTACCTTTTGCTGTTTAACTGAACTCATAATCATGATTTCATATTCTTTTTCCATATAAACCATAGTTTGTTGTGAAGAAACCTGCTGTAAATTAAAGTGTTGGTGTTGAAGCCGCAGCTGTCGCCTTCTTTGTTGTGGGCCAGCGTCTGTCACTCTTCCACTTCAACCAATAGGAGAACGCCTTACTTGACCCATTCGACCAATGAGCGTTGAGCTTTGTTCCACAGCGCCAGTTCCTAGGCGGGCGCGCACCGAGCCGTCGAGCGATTTCTACTTTTACCCGCCTTTCGCAAAAACCGTTTGTTTCCGCATTTTTAGCAGCGCCGTTTTGATTTAACCACATGCTTCGATGTACATTATTCCAAAAAAATATTTTTTTGGATGTAACAGATAGCTGTGTTTCTCGTAAAATCCTACGAGAATATTCAAACGGAAGGCGCGAGCCGGTTGTCAACAACGCTAGAGTCGCGCGCTTTCATTTTCACTTTATTCTCCTTTAGCTACTTACAAAAAGACACCGCTTAACTTTTAAAAGTGAAAAGGGAATAAGTGTACTTCCGCTTTGTTATTAAAACCACGTGTTTTGTGTAAAGAAGATCAAGCATGGCGCAATTTCTCGAGGATCCGGCGCTGCTCACGAAAGAGAAACTGAAGAGTGAGTTAGTTGCCAATAAAGTCCCTCTGCCGAGCGCAGACAGCAAGAAAGACGTGTATGTGCAGCTGTATCTGAAGAACCTGACGGTGCTCAACAAGAAGAACATCCCTGCTCCAGACACTTTCTCTAGCGATGAGGAGATGACAGCCCCTCTGCTGACCAACAGGAGCCGCTCGGGGAAGGTGACAATCACATGCATTCATTAACACTGATTCGCTTCTGCATAATCCTGATATACCTTATAGATAGAAGTAGGCGTGTATTGGATAATTTAGGCTGCACAATTAATCGAATTTCTAATCGCAATTATAATTATGGATGCCACAACTACTTAATCCTTAAAGTGAACTTATGTTTTTCTTCGTGCTTAAAGGGATATTCCTCCCTAAAATGAAAATTGAGTCATAAATCACTCACCCCCATGTTGTTCCAAACACAGTTTAAGATATTTTGGATGAAAACCTGGAGGCTTAAGACTGTCCCATAGACTGCTAAATAAATAACAGTGTCAAGGTCCATAAAAGGAATGAAAGCTGTCATAAAAAATCATAAGGCTTCTAAAAAAAAACTTTAAACTGTTATTAAATTTATGTAAAAATTTATTTGTTTCATGTTTTTGATTAATTAGACTTGCTTTTTGATTGAACTTTAATTTAACTATTAAAAAGTGACATTTATGAAAAAATAAAATTGATTTCATTAGAGTGTGGTTATTTCAACATTTACTATTACTGTTATTATTACTACTTTTATTACTACTACTATTATGGTTCAGTACTGCTTTATTTTTTTTAAAATATTGCACTATTTTAGTTTTTGTTCAGTATCTATTTTAAAAACTATCGGTTAATTAATCGTTATCGGCCAGTGTGGTCCAACCTAGCTATCGGTATCAGCAAAATACACTACCGGTCGACCTCTAATATGTAGTACCAATGAAATCTGTGGACGCATAAATGGGAAAGTGTCCAAATTTTTTGCTGGTACTGTACTATAATATACACAAGAATATCAGCCTTTTTTTTAAATCCCTAATATCAGTATCGGCCCCAAAAAACTCATATTGGTCGGGCTCTAATAATTATCATTCCAGGCTTTTTTTTTATTATTTTTTTTTACAACAAATGATTCTTAATAGCTTTATCTTTTTCTGCTATTTTACTTATACATATAAAACCTATAATAATTCCTAAAATAATAAAACCTATAATAAGTCCACTAGTCTACCACAATAAAAGACTAAATACTTTCTAAAAATTAATAATTATTTTGACTTCATTTAAAATAATAGTTAATAATTGTTGTTTATTCTAACTTGAGTAATTTCAGAATAAGCTAGTTTACATGTAAACACTTTTACATTTTATACACAGAGAAACACTTCTGTGATTTACTTAGTAGGTAGAAATAGAAGTAGGTAAATAGAAATAGTGGTTAGAATTTCCTTTTCATAATCCCTATTCATAATCCATATTTTCAGAAAGCCATAAGAAAGACTGACAGAGTTCGGCCAGAGGAGAACGACATCTCTGGTTTGACTGATGAAGAGTTGAAGGTTCAGCTTATGAAGTATGGGGTCCATTCAGGACCAATTGTTGGTGAGTATCACAGTTTTTTTCAGTCAAGTTGTTTTTGTGATTATTGACTGCATACTATGAATGTCCTACATCTGTAGATTTGTGAAGGTTTGCATTGTATTGTTTCTGTATGCATCATAGCCTCCACACGTAAGGTGTATGAGAAGAAGCTCCAGCATCTCCTGGAGCATCCACCGCTAGAGAGCAGTTTTCCTGAACCCGAGACCACCATCCCAGAGACCCTCACCATCACAGCAGAAGGAAACCAGAACGGCAACACACATTCAGCCGAAGATCAGTACAGCGACAAAGAAGAAGGTAAAATCAGTACTGAAACAAGCTTTTTACATTTGCACTTTTAAGCATCACATTTTCCTAAAAACAAGTTGTGTCTGAGTAAAAGTCGCTCTGGGTCAAAATTGCATTGTTGAGAAAAAAACAACACAAGTTGAATTTTACTATTACATTCACATATAATTTATAATATTTGTAAAAAAAAAAATTTTTTAAACATTATGAACACTACGAACAGTCATTATTAACAACATTTAGTCTATTATAATTGCTACACCTTTAAACAAATCTGTCAAAGTGGAACTGGAATGGCATTGACACATATTTGTTTGCCTTTGCATGCTTGGAAAAAGAAATGCATTATATAGGTCAGTTTAGGATATAGAACAGGATGTTTCAGATGATAAAAATACAGTATATTATCTCATTAATAGTTATTATATTATATAATATACCATAATTAGTACTGTCAAACGATTAATTGCAATTAATCACTTCCAAAATAAAAGTTTTAGTTTACATAATATATGTATGTGCACTGTGTATATTTATTATGTGTATATATAAATACTCACTTCAGAATTTTTTTTTATTATATATTAAATATATTTATTTACAATATAATATTTATTTATAATATAAATTGTATGAATATAAATATAGACATGGAAATACGTGTAAATATTTAAAAAATATATACTGTATGTGTGTGTATTTATATATATATATATATATATATATATATATATATATATATATATATATATATATATATACATACATAATAAATATACACATCACACATACATATACAATACAAACAAAAACTTTTTTTTATGTGATTAATCGCGATTAATTGTTTGACAGCACTAATCATAATATTTCAACAAGAGAAGTTTTGTTGTTGATTTATTTCAACATTCTAACACAAGAGCAGGAATGATTAATATTGAGTCTTTTTGGATTTGCACTTCAAAGTAAATCAGCTCATGCACTTTCAAGTAGATCAACTTCATCGTTTGTTATTAATTTAGTAGTGTTCACTCAGTCAACTGTCGACCTCCTCAAATGTTGCATCTTTTTGAGGAGAGGTGTGTTATTGTTTTACTAAGCTGTCAGACTTTGGATATGATCCGAATCTTCCAGACAAGCCCATTTTCTTCATCAAATGTAAACATTTAATTGTGGCAATCGAAGTTGCTTCAGATTAAAAAGAGTTTAGTCTTCCAAACATGCCACTAGAATTCGAGTAATGACTGAAAGTTTAATATTTATGGTTATATTAGGTTTTTGTTTAATCAGTTTTGATTTTTGATTGGCAGGAGTTGATCCTGTACCAGAACTGGTTTCCGTTGTGACTAAGCCGGTCCGGAGCAGAGGAAAGACTCCTGTCACCATCAGGACCAGCAGCAGACAGCGCACTAAAGTAATGAACAAAGTGAACGTGCATATTAAAAAGATGATAGTAGAGCTCAGTCTCATCTGCTGTGCTCTGTAATAGTTGATGTATCTTCTATTCAGCAGCAGGTGGAGGAGACGGCAGCAGACACTGAGGAAACATCTGTGGATGGAGGAGATATTTTAAAGGAAATCTTCCCCAATGAACCTGCCACACCAACCGGAATAACGTTAGTGTGATCATGCTGTTTGCATTATTCCAAATATGACCTGTCACAGATTTGCTGAATGGAATCAAATACTTTTTTCTTACTATTTCTTGGGTGCTGATTCAAAAATAGAGCCCATTTTGTTCTAGATCATCACATTTAGTCAGAAAATAGGATGCATTTCATTGCATTTTTGCTTTCGACAACCATTACAACCAGCGACTGAAGAAAATGCAAAAATGAGCCCGATGTTTTCTGCTGCATCCAAACAGTGACAGATTTTCTAAATAAATAAAAGCTTATTTTGTGAACATTGAATGGAGTATTTAAACATATTTTTACACTCCTTTGCAGACTGTAGGTTAATTAACGTGCATGAATATGTTTTGAGATATAAATAACATTTTGTCCTTAAAAACTAATGACAAAACGTTTAAAATTTGAATGCTTTTCTTGTTTTATTAGGTGCATTAAAGCTGTGTAATTAGAAAAATTTACTTCTTATTTATAAAAAAAAGACATGTTGGAAAGTCTTAACTGATATTTTTGACCTCCCCTTCAGTCAAATTCCTCCCTCAGAGATCAGATCTATTATTAATCGTTATATATTAAATAAGTGGCAAGAAAAGTGGGATACATGTACAAATAATAAATTACATGATATACATCCAGAAATTTCAAACGGATCTCTTTTAAAAGTAGATTTGATCAAGTGGTATTTACCAGATGTCGATTAGGTCATACAAGACAGACTCATGCATTTTTGCTTAAAGGTGAAGATCCTACACAGTGCATGTTCTGCAAGGTTCCCCTTTCTGTTAAACATATTTTATTGCACTGTCCCGCTCTTAATGTATGCAGAAAACTCTTTTATGAAGATATTCAGTTATCTAGTATAATTTAGCCACACAAAAAAAAAACTTAAAAAGAAAAAGTATGTTAATGTAAAAAATTCTTGTGTAATATAACTTGTGTTTGTTTGTTTGCTGGTTTATATTGTATTTGTTATGATTGTATTTTTTTTTAATAGTTTTTGCCCTGATAATATATGCTGACATGGCATTAAATAAAATATGCTACAATTGAACTCACCTTAATAAAACAAGTTAATATTAGATATTTTTGCAGGTTGCGGGGCTATGTTATCAGCTTTTTAATTCAGCTCTGTATATCTATGCAGGGTCACATGTCGGAGGCCGATCCATGGTGCAGCTGGCCGTCCAGTGAAGCCCCTGAGCCTCTGGTCCGAGGAGTCCCTTCAGCAGCAGAACACTTACACAGTGACCAAATCCTCCGTCACAGATGTTTGCAGTGCAACACCAGCCGCCCGTCCCAGACCCCGTCGCTGGTTGGCTTTCTGGTTGAAGCTTCTGGTGTTCATCACACTGGCCGCGTCTCTGTATTACGCTTTCCAATTCATCACCACCGATCAGATCAACGCCTGCCAGCTCTATGTCCAGGACAATGTCATCACACCTGTTCTCAATTACATCAGCCGGGAAAACGCAGCCGAGAGCGGCGACGGCAAATGAGCGGCCAAGTCTGTCAACCAGCTTCAGCATGCATCTACTGTTAGACTGATTTTCTAGTGCTTTACGGAGCGATGCGTCGGCAGGGTTCGGGGAGGGAGGGATTCTGGTTATTGCAGTTTGACCTAGCAGTCACATCTTAATAGACTCGTGTTTAAAGTAGTCTTTAAATCTGTGTGCATTGTGTGTTTTCATCTTGCTTTCATTTTGCTTTACGGTTTTGTAGCATTCGAGACGACGTAGAGAAATTTAGTTGTGAGTGACTGGCTAATAGTGAATCATTCTCTGCTCAGTGGCATCACAACGAGAGGTTACATGCCAAAACATGGCCAATACAAGCACAGTTTGGGTTCACACACATCGGGGCTAGAAGGAAAAGCCTGAGGCTGAATGTTTGCAAAAATGGGTTATTTGATGGTTGAAACGTTTTCCTGAGTAATCATGAAGTTTTTATTTTAACATGACTGAATCTGACTTGATGAAGTGTTGCTAATGAGACCAGAGTGAGAAAATTGTTCTAGTATAATAGGGTGAATCTCGCTGAAAATATGTGGATCATATATATAGATATGTATATATATATATATATATATATAAAATTCATAACACAAAAAATGTAATTTTTCATTATCATAATGTGAAAAATCTCATTTTGATTAACGTAATGCAAAAAAAAAAATTCTAATTACCATAATGCAAATAAATAAACATCATTACGGTACTTTAAAAAAATGCATTTTCATTACTGTAATAGGGAAAAAAAATCACTGTTATGCAAAAAATTATAGCAATCTGATATATAATATTTTTTTTGCTTTTAATAAGATCAGGTAAGCCACTGTATACACTTAATTTACATGTAAATAATATAATGTTATTTGCATTTCAGTAATGAGAATTAAGTGCCAAGTTGAAAGTATTTAAAAGAATTAACAAGTAATATTAATGATTTTGTGGTGAAATATGACTTTTTCTTGACAGTTTTCGTGAGATTGACCCAGTAGCATTTGTTTTTAATGATTTGTTGCATTGAATTTTTCAAACTACTGAACTCCCACCTCAGATAATGCTTGGTTTTAGTACTACACATTGATCAATATTGATTTTTTTCATCCAGAGCTTGAAGGAAAATGTGATCTTATGAAAGTCTCATGTAGCAATTAACACTTCACTTCTGGTGAGAAGTAGTCTGTTGTTTTTCTTTTAAGTAGATTGTGGCGGCTTGTTAAATGTGTTTGTGATGTTTTCATAATGTGTTGTGTGGCATTACAGGCGATATTTTAAACCCGTGATGAGAACAGTTGCCTGTTGTTGACTGTAATCAGACTGTCTGTTATTGCTCAAACACTGGCATACATCTGACTAAACTATGATTTCATTTCTGTGCTGTGATTTTTGGGGGGAAAAACTTATTTACTGAGTATATCTTCATTTCATTCAGAAAATACATTTGTGATGGACAAATTCATTTGAAGGGGTTTCTTTTTATATGTTGCTACTCCGTTTAATTACTTTTTAACTGCAATATTTTTCTAACGTCTTCTCTGAAATTAAAAACATTTTTTAAAAAGCAGTGAGTTACTTCAAATGTAGATATACCGAGTCCACTAAGCACTAAATAACATCTTGATTTTGTTCTGCTGTGTCAAAGGCAGTGAGAGGTATAAAGTCCCGTTTGCACTTTGTATTTAGGCAGCTAATTGTGGAAAACTGGTCAAACGGAATGAATTATTTATCCTTGATTCATTACAATTCTTGTGTGAAATAAAAAAAGACCTTTTTAAATCCCAGAGGTGACCCTTCCTTGCGGTTTATTTACAACAAGGTCAGTTTAGTGACGTGTACACACACACATTCCAGCATATTTTATTTTAGAAATGTTTCCTGTCATTTTTACTCTGAGGTTTGACCTTCAGACACACCATTAGACATTTGAGCTAGCAAACCATATAATCAGTCCAGTTCAGATATACATATACATAGCGTATTTAGCAATAATTAACTGCTGTACAATATTAATGCAGGTAAATATGGTTTAATCACACGACAAAGACAGCAGACGGTGACTTTGGGTTGCGTGGAATATCTTACGTAATGCACTCCGGAATAGCCCCTCCTCTTATTTTTGTCTTGACCGATCAAGTGAGTTCTACTATGGCGAAGGCTTTGCTCATGAATATTAATTACGTATTGCGACGTTACCTAGTTAGACGGGCTGATTGGCTGAGATGCAACGTCTTACCTGAAATGAAATTGTTGGTCTTGTATCATATAAATATCAATAAGTATATATTAAGTAATACTTAATAGTATTACAGGATCAAGGTTTTTTATTTTTGCAGAACCTGTATTTTGGTTTAAAATAATTGATTTTGGTTTGGCAGACAATTAAATTTTATGTATGTGTAACTTAAAAAACAATATGGGTCTTCATACAAGGTAAAGTTTCAGATAACTTTGTGAAGTCCAATGTTAACTTGTTTTGCATTTTTGGAGCCTATGGTGTGCCAACTTTTGTTTGTTTTTTCATTATTTTCTTTAATGAGCACCCAGTTTAGAGCATTTTGATTGTCGACGTGCATGCTTTGGTTCCGTTTTGCTTAGTATGTGTAACTTAAAATTAGTGTATATTTCTTATTTGTAAAATACTTTTTCTTATTTAATCTTATTGTTATATCAATTGCACCCAGTTAGAAAATTATTTAGCATGATCTTTTGAATGGCTTGTCAGGACTACTGTATTTGACATGTTGTTTTAATTTTAGAAATATATTGATATAGTAGTAGTAGTAATATACTTGAAAATATTTTCTTAAAAAGGTTAATTTGTAACACAATATCTCACATTTTAGAAATACATTAATCTCATTAGCATTTCTTAAAAAAAATCAAAAGAAACTGAATTCCTGTAAAATTATTACTGCATTTCATGTCATTTTAATTTTAGAAATATATAAAAGTAGTAGTAGTAATATACATGAAAATGTTTTCTTAAAAAAAGGAAAACTTTTAACACAATATCTCACATTTTACTAAATAAATACATGTAATTAGCGAATCTTAATTTTAGAAATATATATACACTCACCTAAAGGCTTATTAGGAACACCTGTTCAATTTCTCATTAATGCAATTATCTAATCATCCAATCACATGGCAGTTGCTTCAATGCATTTAGGGGTGTGGTCCTGGTCAAGACAATCACCTGAACTCCAAACTGAATGTCAGAATGGGAAAGAAAGTTACTGGGATTTTCACGCACAACCATTTCTAGGGTTTACAAACAATGGTGTGAAAAGGGAAAAACATCCAGTATGCGGCAGTCCTGTGGGCGAAAATGCCGACTGATTCAAGCTGATAGAAGAGCAACTTTGACTGAAATAACCACTTGTTACAACCGAGGTATGCAGCAAAGCATTTGTGAAGCCACAACACACACAACCTTGAGGCGGATGGGCTACAACAGCAGAAGACCCCACCAGGGACCACTCATCTCCACTACAAATAGGAAAAAGATGCTACAATTTGCACGAGCTCACCAAAATTGGACAGTTGAAGACTGGAAAAATGTTGCCTGGTCTGATGAGTCTCGATTTCTGTTGAGACATTCAGATGGTAGAGTCAGAATTTGGCGTAAACAGAATGAGAACATGGATCCATCATGCCTTGTTACCACTCTGCAGGCTGCTGGTGGTGGTGTAATGGTGTGGGGGATGCTTTCTTGGCACACTTTAGGCCCCTTAGTGCCAATTGGGCATAGTTTAAATGCCACGGCCTACCTGAGCATTGTTTCTGACCATGTTCATCCCTTTATGACCACCATGTACCCATCCTCTGATGGCTACAGGATAATGCACCATGTCACAAAGCTCAAATCATTTCAAATTGGTTTCTTGAACATGACAATGAGTTCACTGTACTAAAATGGCCCCCACAGTCACCAGATCTCAACCCAATAGAGCATCTTTGGGAT
Organism: Carassius carassius; assembly: GCF_963082965.1. Classification (NCBI taxonomy): domain Eukaryota; kingdom Metazoa; phylum Chordata; class Actinopteri; order Cypriniformes; family Cyprinidae; genus Carassius; species Carassius carassius. Next base: position 3,372,237 of record NC_081797.1, read on the forward strand.
GTGGTGGAACGGGAGCTTCGTGCCCTGGATGTGCATCCCACAAATCTCCATCAACTCCAACATGCTATCCTATCAATTTGGGCCAACATTTCTAAAAAATGCTTTCAGCACCTTCTTGAATCAATGCCACGTAGAATTAAGGCAATTCTGAAGGCGAAAGGGGGTCAAACACAGTATTAGTATGGTGTTCCTAATAATCCTTTAGGTGAGTGGATAGTAATAGTAGTATAATATACTTGAGAATTTTTAACAAAATAGCTCACATTTGAAAAATATATTCATGTAATAAGCGAAAAAAAAAGACAAAAAAATTTAAATAATGTAAAACTATGTTATTTAATCACTGGCACTGTTCATATCTCATTGTGTATTAATATAACCATATACATCCCCTATAAAATTACATGTAAAGTCCAATACAGTTTTTCTCCGTTATAGAATTTACCGTAAACCATTAAACAGGTTTTTACTGTAGCATTTTTACAGTGTTTTACCGTTAAATTCACAGTCATTTTGTACAGTGTGTGCTGAAAAAGCATTTTTAAATAAATAAATGAAAAAAAAGATCATTTGAATGGCTTGGCAGGACTACTGTATTTTGAAGTCGTTTTTATTTTAGAAATATATAAAAGTAGTAGTAGTAGTAATATATATGAAATTTTCTTAAAAAAAAAGGAAAACTTTTAACCCAATATCTCACATTTTACAATTTTTTTTTTTTAAATATTATTTAATTGAATCACTTGCACTGTTCATATCTCATTGTGTATTAATATCACTATATACAGCCCCTACACTGAAAAAGCTTTTTAAATAAATGAATAAATAATCTCCACCTATATTAATATTAATGAGGCAAAACTGGGCCATAGTAACATTTGTAATGACGTGGGCGGAGCCTGCAGTGACGTAGTCGCTTCCTTTATCCGGTTGAGCCTCGCGGCGCTCGCGCACATCGCTCGATCTCTGCGCAGCCGGGTAGAGGAGAGAACGGACGCGCCATCTTGCAACAGCTCCACTAAAGTAAGAGTTTCGCCAACCTAACACAACCTTTTTTTTGCTCTTCACACAGAGAATGAAGTATAACATCTCCATAGACCCTCATAATAAAACCGAGAGCGATCGAGGCCTAACTACACTGTTATTTGACATGTCTGCCTTCAGAGATGTATCCGAGCACGCTGACCCAGCTGGCCCGGGCAAACCCCTTCAGCGCCCCGCTGTTCAAGCTGCAGAAAGCTGAAGAACCGGAGAAACATGCTCCCGTACAGAAGCGCGTGTTCGCGGCCGCCGCGGTAGCTGGTAAGACCGCGGATTCAGACCATAGGCCATACATATCTAAAAAAACACCCCATGTACTTGATTTAAATGCACTTTTAATGGTTGAAATCGAGAGTAGAATCAAGATAAACAGTCTAACCCCTCACACTTTCTCCGTTTATGGCTTTATTTTAGCTTGCACCGTATCAACGATGAATAAAAGGTTAGCATAATGCTAACTAGCGTTAGATCCCCTCGAGCTGTAACGTTATTTTAGATTTATTTAGGAAGTTCCCTTTAGTCCTGTCTTTTCCTGCATATGTCACATGTATAGATTGTGTGTTTTGTAATTGCATTAAATTGTTTAGTGTGCTGAATCTGTGGGTTTCTGGCCTCCTTGCGTTCATAAAGGGCACTGAAGGACACCAGCAGAGGACGCGTTGTAAAGCTTTCACGAGATTTTTAACATTGTGACACACATCAGATATGAGTTAACGTGTCAGATATGTTAAAATGATTTTGAGGCGCTTTGGGGACATGCTGTTCTTTATTTTAAAGCGTTCTATTCTGCACATGACCTGCGTATGTACCGCTATTCTCAATGATGCGCGATCTGATTGGCTCTCTGGCGCAGGAAAGCGTCCAGCTCAAAACAAGACGCGTTCTGATTGGCCCTCAGTTTGAGGAACGCGTCCAGGTCCGGTATCGTGTATCCAGTGTCTTGCCCAACTTCTAATCGTAAATTGTAATATATTTTACATGTTTTATCAGTGCTTCTCTCTTATGAGGTTGTATAATAATTAAAATGCGATGTAGTTACAGTATAACCGCTTTAATTGGTGCCCTTAATCTTTTAAATAAGAAGGTCGTCCATAAACCGAACACGACGTTACCGTTTGAGTTTGTAGAGTCCGATAAAACAGTAAATAAATCATTACAAATAAGTATATTTACCTAAATACATTTTAAATAATATAAATATTTTAAGTACATATCGATATCCAAAACATTTATAACAAACGTCTCTAATAGTATTTTACGATGTGTTACAATGTAGTATATATTCTGCATATTTTTTAACAAAAAAATATTATTAATTGCTGATTAAATAGATAAAGCTGAATTTTTATTTGTTAGATTGTTTAAATGCAGGCATTATTAAAAGTTATTATAATATATTAAATATATATTTTAATATACAGGTTTAATTTCAATAATATTTCTATACAATATTTTACATATGCATTAAAATTAAGTTTATTATAATATAATATTATTTTTAAATATACAGTTTTATTTAATTTCAATATTATTTTTATACAATATTTTACATGTAAAAAGTCTTTTTGGATTAAAATAAAAAGTATCGGATGGGATCATCACAAAGATGGTTATATTTCAAATCTGTTGTATCTAATGGATAGGGTTGTATCTAATGGATAGGGACAAAAGTCCCGCTGGTTTCCCACTAACCCACGAAGAAGCATCTCAGTCTTTGTGGATGAATGTGATTGCGTGTTTTTCCTCAGAGGGAGACAGCTGTGAGTTCGGCTCACAGAAGTACTTGCTCCTCTGTGGCTTTGGAGGGATCCTCAGCTGTGGCACCACACACACGGCTGTGGTGCCCCTCGACCTGGTCAAGTGCCGGATGCAGGTCCGTGTGTGTGTTAGCCGGAGTCACCCGAGTGTGTCCGTGTGAGCCGACCCCAGTGCAACCCCTCATCAGCATGTTAAGTGTTGTGTTGTGATGCATGAGCATGTGTGTGTGTGTTCCCTCACGTCACAGAGACGGGCGATAGCTGTGAGTTCGGCTCGGGGAAATACTACGCCCTCTGCGGTTTCGGGGGCATCTTGAGCTGTGGTATTACACACACAGCCGTCGTGCCCCTCGACTTGGTCAAGTGCCGTCTCCAGGTCTGTACTCCCTCCCTCCCCTTCATCATTGAGATGACATCCGTGGCCAAGGGTCACTAACACTTTTAAAGTGATTTGACTAACTGGGTACCAATAATTCTTGCAAGACGTTCATTGGCAATTAAACACAGAGGAATGATAATTCATGCATTTAATAATATAAAATATATAGAAGATATTATGCAGAATGTCAGTCGTGCTCTTTTCCATGATATTGTTTGTTTCCATGAATAGAGAATATAGTATGAATTTAGAAAGAGATGAAGGAATAAATTATTCCTGATTGATGCATTGTTTTAAATTAATCTGTGACGCTCTGCCACTGATGTTATCCTAGTAACATTTGGTTTACTTTTTAATTTATTGATCTTGTTTTGGAAATGCCTTTTTGTTTTGTTTTTTTGTTGAAGTGAAACCATTAACTGTGTTCCTTCATAACCATCCGGTTCCTGCTGCAGTTCCTCTGTGTTTGTTTGCTGACTGTGGTTGTATTAATAAAATGCTGCGTTTAGGTGGATCCAGCTAAATACAAGAGCATCTTCAATGGGTTCTCCGTCACGATCAGAGAGGACGGCATGCGCGGTTTGGCCAAAGGTTGGGCACCCACCTTCATCGGATACTCCATGCAGGGGCTCTGCAAGTTCGGCTTCTACGAGGTGTTCAAGATCCTGTATGGTGACATGCTAGGAGAGGTGAGCTGAACTGATATACCAGTGTTTTGGCTTTGCTTAAATCACTAGTGTTTACACACTAGTGTAACTTTATTATATTTTTTTAAATATTGATGTTATTTTTTTATATACCAATAATAAACTGGCTATTTTATTATATAATAACATTTTATATTTAGAAAATGTTTATTGATAATGGGTTAAATGTTGTAATTTATATAATTTAAATATTTTAAATGAGCTTTATACATTACTAGTAATTTATAAAAAGTTTAATTTAATATTTTTTAATGATTAACTTCTATTCATTTAATACATAAGTGATTTAAATAACTTGTTTCAAAAAATCATTATTTTATATTACTTTATACTTGTACTTATAACTTATATAGCCTTCATATACAATTTTATCTGATAATTTTTATTATAATTGAACATCTTATATTTAGAAAATTAATATTGATAACAGATAAAATGTTTTAAAATATTTAAATTATATCATTACATGATTAACTTTATACATTACTAGTAATTTATTAAAACAAATATAGTTTTATATTTTAATCTTTTTAAATGATTAACTTCTGTTAATTTAATACATAAAATTGATTCAAATAACTAGTGTATAAAAATTAATTTTATTATTTTATTAAACATTAATTAATATTTGCCTTCATATACAATTTTATTATAATTTAATTATAGTTTACATGTATTAATTTTTTTTTTTACATGTTAACTCATTAACTTTAATATGAAATATATAATCAAATACATTTTAACTTAATTTAATATATTACATTATATTATGTAAAATTTGTAACCAGTATGCAATGCAGCCGTTCTCCACAAACGGTCATAAATGTTGTGTATTCTGCTAGCTGATGCTGAAGTGTTCTTCCTCTCTTCTCAGGAAAACGCATACATGTGGAGAACCTCTCTGTATCTGGCTGCTTCTGCCAGCGCTGAGTTCTTCGCAGACATCGCTCTGGCCCCTATGGAGGCGTGTAAAGTGCGTATCCAGACTCAGCCGGGCTATGCCAACACCCTGAGAGAATGTGCCCCTAAGATGTACGCCGAGGAAGGCCTCTGGGCGTGAGTATCCTGCACTTAAACCTGTGGTGAGCTCAACACGCTCCTTAGATCCACCTCTGGGGAGTTCCTCTGCTCCGGTTCTGTTGTGTTCTCTCTCTGGGAGCAGCAGAATCGGTCCCGAGGCTCCCAGCAGCTTCACGGCTGTACAGTTGGAGGTGCTTGAGTCATTGGCGTGTGAGATCAGTCTACCTGCTCACCCAGAATCCTCTCTGCCCTGATCCTTCACAGGAAAACCCCAGGGCAGAACAGCTGGAGAGCAGACAACCTGTTTAAAATAAACCAATAGGCCCTTATTGTAGACTGTAAATTCTTGAAACTGTGCTGTGAATCCTCTGGCAGGTTCTACAAAGGTGTGGTTCCTCTGTGGATGAGACAGATCCCTTACACCATGATGAAGTTCGCCTGCTTCGAGCGCACCGTTGAGTTGCTCTACAAGTATGTGGTGCCCAAACCCCGCAGCGAATGCTCCAAACCCGAACAGCTGGTCGTCACCTTCGTCGCTGGTTACATCGGTGAGTCTGATCTCTGAGGATCATCTTTGCTTATTAAGATCAGCTCTTATTTATAATAATAATCAAAAATAAAATACAAAATAAATTAAATATTTAAATTATTTATAAAAACAATTTACATTTATAAAAAATTAATATGATGAGCATAATTAATTTAATAATATATTTATAATTATCACAATTTTAAGGATTTATTTTAATGTAAAATTTAAATTTTAATATTATATTTTATTTGATTTACTGTTAAGATTATTGATTTAAGATTAATAATTGTATTATTAAACTAATAAAAGTATTACTGATTTATTACATTGTATATTGCTTTACACTGATTTTTATTTTTGAGTCTATAAAAATTTATATTATTGATTCGATATAATTAATTTAATAATAATTATAATTAAATTTTCTTTTATGTATTAATCAACTATATCACAATGTAAAAAAAAATATATGTATTTTAATTTATTTGCTTACAAATTTGTTTCAATGTTACATTAGTCGGCACTGATCTGGGTTCTGTAAATCAGAGTTGTGATGCATGTTTTGTCTTGTAGCTGGTGTGTTCTGCGCCATCGTGTCTCACCCTGCTGACTCCGTCGTGTCCGTGTTGAACAAAGAGAAGGGAAGCACAGCCACACAAGTGCTGAAGAAGCTTGGACCAAGGGGTGAGACGTTTGTCTTTTGATGAAGATCTCGATTCAACTCTACAGTCTTTCTATCTCAACACGCTCCTTAGATCCACCTCTGGGGAGTTCCTCTGCTCCGGTTCTGTTGTGTTCTCTCTCTGGGAGCAGCAGAATCGGTCCCGAGGCTCCCAGCAGCTTCACGGCTGTACAGTTGGAGGTGCTTGAGTCATTGGCGTGTGAGATCAGTCTACCTGCTCACCCAGAATCCTCTCTGCCCTGATCCTTCACAGGAAAACCCCAGGGCAGAACAGCTGGAGAGCAGACAAACTATCATAAGAGTTTCTGACCATGCAAAATTCCTGTAATATGCAAACCAACTCTTGCAATAAGTTTAAAAAAAAAATGGACTGAGTGTCATGTTTTTCAGGTGTGTGGAAGGGACTGGTCGCCCGTATCATCATGATCGGTACCCTGACGGCCCTGCAGTGGTTTATCTACGACTCGGTGAAGGTGTACTTCCGCCTGCCCCGCCCTCCTCCCCCCGAGATGCCCGAGTCCCTCAAAAAGAAGCTGGGCCTCACCGAGTAAACGAGATCCAGCGAGATCCAACAATCGCCCACTTCCCCCTCGACATAGCCACACACCTCCTGTTTTCTATATTTAAGTCTGTCCTGAGCCCCGCCCACTATTTAGAGTTCCATGTCTAAATAGTCTATAACAAAAGGTTCGTGACCCGAATGAATGCCGTCTGGTATTAACCTCTGACATTTTTTGTCAGTAGTACAATAAAGAGCTACCTGGGTCTTATACACAACAACTGGTCTTTCTCTCTGTCATGTTTTCACCATCTTCCAACATGTTTCTTCTGCCGAATCCCTTTAAGCATGTTATATTAAAATATAAGCACAGGATGAAATATAAGCTGGAATGGCATTAAACACAAAGTCATGTTTTCAAAGCTTTATGGTTCATTGAACTCCACATTTTTGGTGGTTGCATATTTACTGCTTTTTGTTTTAGTATTGGAAATCTCTGCGGTAGAGAATTTATATTTATAAATGCATACACAAACTAGTCTAGACCATCACGTGATTCATGCTCGTACTCTGTGTTTTGTTTGGAGGGGGAGGGCGAGGGTGAAGGGCAGCTACTTTGGTGGCCCCTATCTGCATTCATTTTTTGTTGGCTGGAATTATTTTTACATTTAATATTACCCACTGCCAATCATCCCTTGTGGGCGCCCCTGATGCCAAAAGCATTAGGATATTAAGTAGCCTAAAGATCATGTTCCTTGAAGATATTTTGTACATTTCCTACCATACACATATCAAAACGTCATTTTTGATTATTAATATGCATCGGTAAGAATTAATTTGGACAACTTTTAAAGCAATTTTCTCTCTAGCTATATAGATTTTTTTTTTGCACCCTCAGATTCCTAACAAACCATAAATCAATAAAAAGCTTTCAGATGATGCATACATCTCAATTTCAAACAAATGAACCTTCTGATTGGTTTTGTTTTAATCGCGTGTCAGACGTGGTGTTCGCGCGCGGGAGCTCGTGAGTGTCTGTCTGCAGACGGAGACCGTACTCTCTGTAAGTCACTACAGTGCTCCTGATAGCCGACTATAACAGCCTGCCATGCTCGTCTCATGGTGGCATCTCTTCCTGGGAGCGCAGAGCCTTTTCAGACACGGTAAGACTGATGCGGGAGTCGAGGCTGGAAACGGCACGCAAGTTTATGTAAGAGAACAGGCCATGTGTTTGTCTACATCTGTGGAGAAGTGTCCTGTAAGTGACCTTGATCTAAACACACACCAGCAGCAGCAGATAAAGCGAAGCAGGGCTCTACTTTACAGCAGATTTCTTGTGATTTACTGAAGAGCATCTGTGTGCAGGTGAGATCCTACTGTGTCTGATGCTGCTGATTGTTGGTGTGTTACTGTGTTTTTACTTATGAGATGAGGTTGTAGGATGTCTCGATATCCATCTGTCTTTGCTGATGTATAAACTGAGAACAGTGTTAGGGAACTGTGGCTTGGTGATATTGTAAATCATGATTGTGGTTATGAACAGGACAGGGCCAAACTTCACCAACATGTCCTGTTGAGATTTGCTTGCTTCACCACAAAGTAACCTCTCATTTCCCTTCCAAATTCTTTAAAAATTTTCATCAGCCTCAAAATCCAGTATGGAAAATTTGAAGATCTATGTTTTTAAGGCTTTTTTTATTTTATTTTATTTTTTACTTTTTTTTAAAAGTGATGTCAAATGATTAATCGCATCCAAAATAAACGTTTTTGTTTGCATAATGTGTTTATACTGTGTATATTTATTATGTATATATAATGTTGTGTATATATTAAATATATTTATATAAAATATAAGTGGATAAAAATGTAAATGTTATCAAAATATATACTGTATGTGTGTGTATTTATATATACATAATGAATATACAAAGTACACACACATATATTATATAAACAAAAAGGTTTAATCATTTGACACCACTAATATATATTTCTATATGTGTGCATGTTAAATGTATGTCTGTTAGAATAAAAAAAATAAGAAAGCACACACGTACAGTAATATTTATTTTATTATTAGATTGTTACATTATCTTATTCTTATTTATTTTATTTAAATTTAATGGTTAATTAATTGTCAACTCAATTCTGAATTGCCTGAGGAGAAATAAAATAGTTATAAAATGTACAGTGAGTATAGAAGTGTAATTTTATTATCGCTGAGATTATTTAGAATGTTTATATTTTTAAATTACATATATATTTGTAAATTCAATCTGTTTGTCAATGTAATTTTTAAAAAAAGTTTTTTGAATACACTTGATACTGTTAAAAGGCACATCATTAAAACAAAAAATACGAGTTCACATATCACACCTAAACATGCGTGGAAAACGTAATTAGAAATAGCTACAAAATTAGTTAAAAATGCCTATCCATATACAGCTATGATTCGCGAACCCCAAACTGACTCAAATGATTCGCGAACATGCTCCAAACTTCCAAACTGACTCAAATGATTAGCGAACCCCAAACTGACTCAAATGATTCCAGCTCCGAACTCCCGAAATGACTCAAATGATTCACGCTCCGAACTCCCAAACTGACTCAAATGATTCGCGAACCCGCTTTGAACTCCCGAACTGACTCAAATGATTCGCGAACCCGCTACGAACTCCCGAACTGATTCAAATGATTCGCGATCCCACTCCGAACTCCGAACTGACTGAAATGATTCGCGATCCCGCTCCGAGCTCCCAAACTGACTCAAATGATTCGCGAACCCGCTTTGAACTCCAGAACCGACTCAAATGATTCTCGAACCCGCTTTGAACTCCCGAACTGACTCAAATGATTCGCGAACCCGCTCCGAACTCTCGAACTGATTCAAATGATTCGCGAACCCGCTCTGAACTCCCGAACTGACTCAAATGATTCGCGAACCCGCTACGAACTCCCGAACTGATTTAAATGATTCGCGATCCCGTTCCGAACTCCCAAACTGACTCAAATGATTCGCGAACCCGCTCCGAACTCTCGAACTGATTCAAATGATCCGCGAACCCACTTTGAACTCCAGAACTGACTCAAATGATTCGCGAACCCGCTCCAAACTCCCGAACTGTCAAATGATTTGCGAACCCGCTCCAAACTCCCGAACTGATTAAAATGATTCACGCTCCGAACTCCCAAACTGACTCAAATGATTCATGCTCCGAACTCCCAAACCGACTCAAATGATTCACGATCCCGCTCCGCAATGGCGATTCTGGGGGGTGGCCCGGGGCCCAGATCTGATAGTTGTTCAAGTTCGTCAACACAAGAAAGGAGAAATGCTGTCAATCAATAATGACAGCTGATCAACTGATTAAGGGCCAGTTTTAAATTTTTAACTAACACAGTAACGGTCATACTGAGACTGTGAGAGCTGATTTCTGCTCAGCGGACGTTTGGCCATGCAGGTGACCCATGAGATGAGCACGCGCGCTGCACCTACTGCTGCTGGTCGGTGAAACAAACAGGAGGACGGTCACACAGAGTTGCAACGACAAAAACGCTGGAATCAGTCGATTGAGATGTATGCTAATTTATAGGGCTGTAGTCAATCAAAGAAATACTTAGTCGACCAAAGTCCTGTCCTGCACAACAATCAGTCGACTAAAAAAAAAAGACGCGATGTTTTGCATTTTGATTGAACATTTATTAAACAATTTTCATAGAGCATTTATAAAACAACAACGAAAAAACATCAATAATACATAAAACTATAATAATAATACAATTCTTTTAAAATTAAGTGATTGACAGTCACAATCGTGCACCTGACCACACCACACGCTGCAAAAAAAATGTAACTGCTAAAAAAGCTCTCGTTTATGCAGGCTGTATATTCTTCATATATTCTTCATATTCACCCAGTGTCAGGGGCGTAGTTTATGGGGGGTGGTAACCCCCCCCCCCAATATTCAAATCCATCAGTTACAACCCCCCCCAATATTTCAACATGAAAATCACAGTAGATCAAATGAAAAATATAATATGAAAAAATAGAATTCATTTATCTTCTAAAAATAATTTTGTTCCTAATCAAATATGAGTATGTCATAATAAATCAGACAAAAAACACTCCCCCCTCCATTGAACCGATTGGTAACGCCCAATCAATGAGTCGCACTTTCACCAAAACAAGCGAGTGGTGTTTGAATGGGAGAGCAGACGGTTAATGTTAACGCCAAAAATGAAGAGAAGCGCTGCACAGCGGACTTTATTTAACTGCTGGTCAGAGAGGGATGCAAAAAAAATAAAAAATAAAGCATGTACTGAGAATGAGGTATGAGAATATTGTGTAATAGTTAGTACACACCACATATATTTTAGCTAGCTAATCCATTGCAATGTATTTAGCTATAACTATCAGTATAACAAGTTACCAAAGCAGCTGTCTGTTTTGCTAGTATATTTTTCAATAGTGTCTGTAATTATCAACGACAAAAGTTTTCACATCGGTGTTTGTTTTCTTACTAAATTAATCTGACTTTTGAACGAATTGGATGAATTAACGATTTAAGTGGCTAACTCATTAAAACAGTGAAACAATTTCTTTTGATAATCTCTACTATGTTAGAATTTTATGAATTATGATTATACACAAATTTCATAACGTTATGAGGTGTATAATCCCTTAACATGTTTTTATAACAGATTCGAGGTAAATATAGCTGCAGGGTAGAAAAGTCAGCAGAGGGAGAGGAGGAGCAGGTGATCAGGTAAAGAAGATGCCATTCAATCAATAAAATAAAATAGGAAACAGTATAGAAAAACAGCAGCTTTGTAAAGTTAGGCTATACATTAATGCCTTTAATGTTTTAAAGATGTGTTTCCCTTTAAAAAAATGTATGGATGGAATCACCAAATAAAAACACTACTAGTACTTTGTTACACCACCTCTGGCTTTTATAACAGCTTGAATTCTCTGAGGCATGGATTTAACTAATGACAAACAGTATACTTCATCAATCTGTCTCCAGCTTTGTCTTATTGCAGTTGCCAGATCAGCTTTGCAGGTTGGAGCCTTTTCGTGGACCATTTTCTTTAATTTCCACCACAGATTTTCAATTGGATTGAGGTCCGGACTATTTGCAGGCCATGCCATTGACATTATATGTCTTTCCTGTAGAAATGTTTTCACAGATTTTGCCCTATGGCACGATGCATTATCATCCTGAAAAATGATGCTACCAATCACCAAACATCCTTTCAATTGATGGAATAAGAAAAGTGTCCAAAATCTCAACATAAACTTGTGCATTTATAGAAGATGTAATGACTGTCATCTCTCCCATACCTTTACCTGACATACAACCCCATATCATTAATGATTGTGGAAATTTGCATGTTTTCTTCAGACAGTTGTCTTTATAAATTTCATTGGAACGGCACCAAACAAAAGTTCCAGCATCATCACCCTGCCCAATGCAGATTCGTGATTCATCACTGAATATAACTCATCCAGTCATCCACAGTCCAAGATTGTCATTCTTTAGCCCACTGAAACCTTGTTTTTTTCTGTTTAGATGTTAATGATGGTTTTCGTTTGGCTTTTCTGTATGTAAATCCCATTTCTTTTAGGCGATTTCTTACAGTCCGGTGACAGACATGAACTCCACTTTCTGCCCATTTGTTCCTCATTTGTTTTGTTGTGCATTTTCTGTTTTCAATGCATATTGCTTTAAGTTTTCTGTCTTGGCGCTTTGATGTCTTTCTTGGTCTACCAGTACGCTTCCCTTTTACAACCTTTCCATTTGATTTGTACTTGGTCCAGATTTTAGACACAGCTGACTGGGAACAACCAACATCTTTTGCTACATTCCGTGAAGATTTACCTTCTTTGAGAAGTTTGATAATCCTCTCCTTTGTTTCAACTGACATCTCTCGTGTTGGAGCCATGAGTTATGTCAATCATCTTGGTTCAACACATCACTAATGTGTGCAAGCACTCGTTTTTAACTGCAGACTAATTAGCAGTTGTAATCAGATACAGGTGTTTGTTTTAGTAATGCAAAGTGCATGGTGATTCCATATAATTTTCCTCAGATTTGTGTGATTCCATATTTTTTTCCTCTGTTTGATCTGTAAAAACAGTTGTAATTGACTATAGTTATCTTTCTTTGTTGTTTTTTTAAGTGTTTTATACAGCCAGAATATTATTTTGTTGAGTGAAAATTGTTTTGTGGCATATATGTGCTTGGTTTTTGCTCTACACAATTAAACATTTGAATGAACATCTTCTGAGAGGGGTGATTCCATACTTTTTGCCAGGGGTTGTAGATACAGGCAGGTGAGTTTTTATAAGGGCTGAAGCTAAACGTATTTAATATTACGTTTATTAAATTAAACATATTATTGTATCAAATATATTTTTTTGTAAGCAAAACTAAATTATTTAAATATAATTTGATATAATTAAAAATAATAAATAATTAATAACATAAAAAAATATGCATGCATATTCATAAATTGTGTGTTTGCATTGCAGTTGCCGTCTGGAGTCGCACTAATGTGGCAGGAGTCAGTCTGCAGAAACTCAATCCAGACATCGGCACAGACACGGACCGAGAGAACTGGATAGAAACACACAAGTCATGGACAGGTACGTCAACGGCCTACTCTTTTAGTTCTCAAAATGCATATTATGTGATTTCCTGCCTGCCACTTATTAAAAATAGTTCTGTGAATGAGTATGCAGTATGGAACAATAAACACTTGAAACACTATGCTACATTGTCATCACATCATACAGGTGCTTCTCAATAAATTAGAATGTCATAAAGTTATTTTCAGTAATTCAACTCAAATTTTGAAACTCGTGTATTTAATACAATGCACACAGACTAAAGTAGTTTAAGTCTTTGGTTTTTTAATTGTGATGATTTGGCTCACATTTAACAATTCATGAGTTTCACAATTTGAGTTGATTTACTGAAATAAATTAACTTTTCCACAACATTCTAATTTATTGAGATTCACCTGTATATTGCTTAATTCATTGTGGTGTCTAGGTATAGTAATTCAAGCTATTCTGCTAGAAGTTAATGCATCTCTAAAGAAAAACGTCCACGACCTTGTGTTGTTCACCACACTACACTAACTGTCTAAGTGGTGCCCACAGAATAACATAGGTTTCATAGACAATTGGACGAGCTTTTGGGGCAGACCTGACCTGTTTAAAAGAGATGGTCTTCATCCCTCCTGGGGTGGCGCCACTCTTGTCTCTAGAAATATGGCAAATAGTCTTAGTGTTTATACTTGACTAACTGGGGCCCAGGTCAGGAAGCAGACAGACTGGCTAAACCGACCGTCTGCTAGCTGCCTCCCGTCACAGAGGTCAGTTAATTCTCAGCACATAGAGACTTTTTCACCTAGATATCACACTATAGAGACTGTGTCTGTTCCCCGAACTAGAAAATACAAAAAACGTCCAAACCAAGTTAAGATTAACAATTTAATTGAGGTTCAACAAATAAAAAACAGAAGCAATATGGATAAACAAATGATAAAGCTTGGCTTATTGAATATCAGATCCCTTTCTACGAAAACACTTTTTGTAAATAATATGATCACTGATCATAATAAAGATGTACTCTGTTTGACAGAAACCTGGCTAAAACCTGATGATTACATTATTTTAAATGAGTCCACCCCCCAAGATTACTGTTATAAACATGAGCCACGTCGAAAAGGCAAAGGTGGAGGTGTTGCTTCAATTTATAACAACGTTTTCAGGATCTCTCAGAGAGCAGGCTTCAAGTATAACTCGTTTGAAGTAATGGTACTTCATATAACATTATCCAAAGAAACAAATGTTAATGATAAATCCCCTGTTATGTTTGTACTGGCTACTGTATACAGGCCACCAGGGCACCATACAGACTTTATTAAAGAGTTTGGTGATTTTACATCCGAGTTAGTTCTGGCTGCAGATAAAGTTTTAATAGTTGGTGATTTTAATATCCATGTTGATAATGAAAACGATGCATTTGGATCAGCATTTATAGACATTCTGAACTCTATTGGTGTTAGACAACACGTTTCAGGACCTACTCATTGTCGAAATCATACTCTAGATTTAATACTGTCACATGGAATTGATGTTGATGGTGTTGAAATTATTCAGCCAAGTGATGATATCTCAGATCATTATTTAGTTCTTTGCAAAATTCATATAGCCAAAATTGTAAATTCTACTTCTTGTTACAAGTATGGAAGAACCATCACTTCTAACACAAAAGACTGCTTTTTAAGTTATCTTCCTGATGTAACCAAATTCCTTAGCATATCCAAAACCTCAGAACAACTTGATGATGTAACAGAAACTATGGACTCTCTCTTTTCTAGCACTTTAAATAAAGTTGCTCCTTACGCTTAAAGGTTAAAGAAAACAGTTTGACACCATGGTATAATGAGCATACTCGCACCATAAAGAGAGCAGCCCGAAAAATGGAGCGCAGCGGGAGGAAAACAAAACTAGAGGTATATCGTATTGCTTGGCGGGAACGTAACATATCCTACAGAAAAGCATTAAAAACTGCTAGATCCGATTACTTTTCTTCTCTTTTAGAAGAAAACAAACATAACCCCAGGTATTTATTCAATACAGTGGCTAAATTAACGAAAAATAAAGCCTCAACAAGTGTTGACATTTCCCAACACCACAGCAGTAATGACTTTATGAACTACTTTACTTCTAAAATCGATACTATTAGAGATAAAATTGCAACCATTCAGCCGTCAGCTACAGTATCACATCAGACAGTGCGCTATAGACCCCCTGAGGAACAGTTCCACTCATTCTCTACTATAGGAGAGGAAGAATTGTATAAACTTGTTAAATCATCTAAACCAACAACATGTATGTTAGACCCTATACCATCTAAGCTCCTAAAAGAGGTGCTTCCAGAAGTCATAGATCCTCTTATGACTATTATTAATTCCTCATTGTCATTAGGATATGTCCCCAAAACCTTCAAACTGGCCGTTATTAAGCCTCTCATCAAAAAACCACAACTTGACCCCAAAGAACTAGTTAATTATAGACCAATCTCGAATCTCCCTTTTCTGTCCAAGATACTAGAAAAGGTCGTATCCACACAATTATATTCCTTCTTAGAGAAAAATGGTATATGTGAGGATTTCCAGTCAGGATTTAGACCGTATCATAGTACTGAGACTGCTCTCCTTAGAGTTACAAATGATCTGCTCTTATCATCTGATCGTGGGTGTATCTCTCTATTAGTTTTATTGGATCTTAGTGCTGCGTTTGACACAATTGACCACAACATTCTTTTGCATAGACTTGAACACTTTGTTGGCATCAGTGGAAGTGCATTAGCATGGTTTAAATCGTACTTATATGACCGCCATCAGTTCGTAGCAGTGAATGAAGATGTATCCTATCGATCACAAGTGCAGTATGGAGTACCTTAAGGCTCAGTACTAGGGCCGCTACTCTTCACGCTTTATATGTTACCCTTGGGAGATATCATCAGGAAACATGGTGTTAGCTTTCACTGTTATGCTGATGATACTCAGCTCTATATTTCTTCGCAGCCCGGTGAAACACACCAATTTGAAAAAATATGGATTGCATAGTCGATATAAAAAACTGGATGACGAGTAATTTCTTACTGCTAAATTCTGAAAAAACAGAGGTGTTAATTATAGGATCTAAAAACTCTGCATGCAATAACCTAGAACACTGTCTAAGACTTGATGGTTGCTCAGTCAATTCTTCGTCATCAGTTAGGAATCTAGGTGTGCTATTTGATCGCAATCTTTCCTTAGAAAGCCACGTTTCTAGCATTTGTAAAACTGCATTTTTCCATCTCAAAAATATATCTAAATTACGGCCTATGCTCTCAATGTCAAATGCAGAAATGTTAATCCATGCATTTATGACCTCAAGGTTAGATTATTGTAATGCTTTATTGGGTGGTTGTTCTGCACGCTTAGTAAACAAACTACAGCTAGTCCAAAATGCAGCAGCAAGAGTTCTTACTAGAACCAGGAAGTATGACCATATTATCCCGGTCCTGTCAACACTGCACTGGCTCCCTATCAAGCATCGCATAGATTTTAAAATATTGCTTATTACTTATAAAGCCCTGAATGGTTTAGCACCTCAGTATTTGAATGAGCTCCTTTTACATTATAATTCTCTACGTCCGCTACGTTCTCAAAACTCAGGCAATTTGATAATACCTAGAATATCAAAATCAACTGCAGGCGGCAGATCCTTTTCCTATTTGGCGCCCAAACTCTGGAATAACCTACCTAACATTGTTCGGGAGGCAGACACACTCTTGCAGTTTAAATCTAGATTAAAGACCCATCTCTTTAACCTGGCATACACATAACATACTAATATGCTTTTATTATCCAAATCCGTTAAAGGATTTTTAGGCTGCATTAATTAGGTAAACCGGAAACACTTCCCATAACACCCTATGTACTTGCTACATCATTAGAAGAATGGCATCTACGCTAATATTAGTCTGTTTCTCTCTTGTTCCGAGGTCACCGTAGCCACCAGATCCAGTCTGTGTCCAGATCAGAGGGTCACTGCAGTCACCCGGATCTAGTACATATCCAGACCAGATGATGGATCAGCACCTAGAAAGGACCTCTACTGCCCTGAAAGACAGTGGAGACCAGGACAACTAGAGCCCCAGATACAGATCCCCTGTAAAGACCTTGTCTCAGAGGAGCACCAGGACAAGACCACAGGAAACAGATGATTCTTCTGCACAATCTGACTTTGCTGCAGCCTGGAATTGAACTACTGGTTTCGTCTGGTCAGAGGAGAACTAGCCCCCCCAACTGAGCCTGGTTTCTCCCAAGGTTTTTTTCTCCATTCTGTCACCGATGGAGTTTCGGTTTCTTGCCGCTGTCGCCTCTGGCTTGCTTAGTTGGGGTCACTTCATCTACAGCGATATCGTTGACTTGATTGCAAATAAATGCACAGACACTATTTAACTGAACAGAGATGACATAACTGAATCCAATGATGAACTGCCTTTAACTATCATTTTTGCATTATTGACACTGTTTTCCTAATGAATGTTGTTCAGTTGCTTTGACGCAATGTATTTTGTTTAAAGCGCTATATAAATAAAGGTGACTTTGACTTTGACTAACTGGGCCATCGGGCTGAGCGTGGCCGACCTGACAGAGAGTCATATGAAGAACCTCAACCGAGTCCATCCCGTTTGCACCATGGTGAAGGTCAATACAGGACTCTTCTACGCTACTGTAGGGACTGAAAATGTCCCAAACCTATCTTGTGCTGATGTATTGAATTTGTTTCAGGGTTTGTACAGCATCAGTGACGAGGTGTACCCGAGCCTGCCGAGTGTGTTGAACAGTGCTGGAGTGGGCAGTGTGGTCAATATGAGCCTGAGCAGCGACGAGGTCTTGCAGCTGAAGAAGAGCGCAGACGTGCGGTGGCACATCCAGAGAGACCTGAAACACTTACTCACAACCAACGGCTATTATTCACAGCTTCGAACGTTTGATTGCTGCTATGACAAGACATCCATGCCTAAGATTTTTCTTTTAACATCCTAGTTGTATTATGTTCTTGAAATTATCTTTCACATGATTTGGGGGTTTTAAAAAAATAACATATATATAAAGGAGTAGTTCACCCGAAAATGCAATTTGCTGAATATTTACTCACCCTGAGGGCATCCTAGATGTAGATGAGTTTGTTCCTTCATCAGATTTTGAGAAATGTAGCATTGCATCAGTTGCTCAGCAATGGGTCCTCTGCAGTGAATGGGGCAGTCAGAATGAGAGTCCAAACAGCCGATAAAAACATCACAGTAATCCTCAAGAAATCCAGCGATTATAAATCTTAATGACAGAATTGTTTCTTACAAACACACAGCTTTTAGCATCACAGGATGTTAACTGGTGGACAAGAGATGTTTGGATTATTGTGATGTTTTTATCAGCTGTTTGGACTCTCATTCTGATGGCACCCATTCACTTCCATTGGTGAGCAAGTGATGTAATGCTTCATTTCTCCAAATCTGATGAAGAAACAAACTCATCCTAATCTTGGATGGCCTGAGGGTGAGTAAACATTCAGCAAATTAAAAAATTTGGGTGAACCATTCCCTTAAATCAATCAGGAATTATAGAAACACGTGATTGTCAGATTAGCCCTTTGTGTGAAAACCGATCTTGGTGTCTGATGGTGAAATATAGCAAATATTATACACTGCAAATCAAAGGTTTGCACACACTTGACAGAATCCATGATTTGTGATCTTAAAAACCTTTCAACCCCCCCCCAAAAAAGAGATTTTTTTTTTTATTCAAAAAGGAAATGCATTGGAGTGGATTGCAAGGACAAGCATCATCAAGCATTTATATTACATGCTAAAGTGTTTTCTAGCAGCCCATGATGCACCTCATGAAAGTCCAGAATGATCATAGCTGGAATCTAGAGAGAAACTTGTTTTTTTTTTTCATTTGTGTCATGTTTTGATCAGTAAATGTGTCCAAACGTTTGATTGACACCGTTACACTTCCAACTGACTGTTGGTTACAGGAACTAGTCAATGTACTCACTAAATGTTGAATGAAAGTACAAAATGTAAACCACATGCTAGCAAAATAAACCATTTTTGTCTAATATTTGCACTGAGCGCAGATATAGGGTTTTAAATGTGATGTCTATCACAGTCCAACACCAGACAAGCAGACCTGTCAAGGATATATAATCCATTTATTAAACAGGATCTTTGTTGGTAAAAATTTACATTATTCTCACATTTGAAGTATTTACAAATACTTAAACAAGTCAGTCATGTATAATAACAGCATGTCCCGTAGGTTGTGAGCACGAAGAGATGAAACCGTCTCCACTCCACTAGGTGGCGCTCATGTGGAAAAAGTCCAAATTAGATTTTTACAAATAAAAAAAGCAAAACACGAACAGTTGGCACATAAAAAACCAGTAAAGACTTAATTCAGAACCAAAGTGATTCCTTTCAGTTATGCTTCGTTCAATGAGTCTTCGTCATCTGTCCATCTTGTGGTCATTTAGGGGTTCAGTGGTCCCTGTCGCCCCCTGCAGGGGGAGATGTGTGATGCAGTAACAAAAACAGCACCTGACTTGGTTTTGTAATCAGTCCCAGAAAAAACACTTGAACTTCCTCACAGGTAAAGTATCAAAAATCTCATCTGTCGTTAAGAAAGGTTGGCCACTCATAGAAAACTAAAAGCAAGTACTAAACCGTTGACTGTTATACCATGGTGTTGCTCTCGCCCACTTTATCCACTAACTAAAAGAGAAACAGAAGAACATTACTGTAGTCATGTGACAGGATTTTAAGTGTCGCTTATGCAACCAAACTAGTGACAAAAGAGTCAGCAAACTGTTTTGAACTTACCCCTCTGATGCCAGGGAGGTTTAGTAAAGATCCAAGAATAGGCACCCGCCGTATAAAGCCAACCGCAACTGGGAAAAAGCCCCTGGAAACAGATGGACAACTCATTTATAATATCAAGCTATCTATGTAACTTTTGTCCTTATAGTGGCTGAAGCAAACAATTACAAGCTACTTGTAGGGGAAGATTGTTTTAGTTAATATGTGGGTTGTGCAATGGCGCTTTTTTTCAGTAAATGTTCATTAGTTGCTAGGTAAATAACTAGAGAAATAACAGAGCATAAAATTTGTGCTACAAACAAATGCGTGTTGTATGATTATGATAATGCGTTAAAATGCATTAAAATTATATAACGAATGCTAGTTTGCTATATCAAGCATCGTAACAGCTAAAATAAATTGAAGTGAATGACACCGGACGTCTCGTATATTCAAGTTACAAATTTTAACCCGTTCGTTAAAAATAAGGTGAATATCTCAGCTAATCGACATTAAAACTATCAATAACGAAACACGGCTATCTGAAAAATCTCTCACATGAGCAGGCAGGTAGCTTACATACCACTGATGTTTTGACTTCTTGAAATCAATTATTAAAAAATGTTTTGGAAGTTACACTAACATATAGTCAATGATTTCTATTACCGTATTTTCAGCACTATAAGGCGCACCGGATTATAAGGCGCACCTTCAATGAATGGCCTATTTTAGAACTGTTTTCATATATAGGGCGCACCGGATTATACGGTGCATAGAATAGAAGATACTGCAGTCAAGCTTTGACTGGGTTTGTGTTATGCATCCACTAGATGGAGCTGTGCTAAAGGGAATTTCAACAAAACCTTGATCCATATATAAGACGCTCTGGATTATAAGGCGCACTGTCATTTTTTTTTAGAAAATTAAAGGCTTTTAAGTGTGCCTTATAGTGCGGAAAATACGGTATTCATATTAAATAACAGTATAAAATAACTTCACAAGACTAGGCAGGGCTCCTGATTAAGTATTTTAGCTTGGAGCACTGTAGCCCCTGACTGAAAACTTTTAGGAGCACAATCAGCAAATTTAGGGGCAGACCTTAAATCGGCCTGCGATGCAATCGTTCACATATTTCCCCATTTTAACTGTATTACTGACAAATTCTTTGATAATAAATAGACAACTCATAGAAATTACAATGTGCGGTATTCTTTTAATTTCAGAGGAATATGAGATATAAATATATATACTGTATGATATGATACAGTTACTATTGCTTTGCATTAATAAGTGCAGTTACTAATAATATCACGCATTTCTTGTTTATGTCATGTTTATACACATTTGACAGTAAAGCACTAGGCTTGAGTTGGGAAGCTTACAATATTTATTTGATTAACAACAGTGACATGGGCAAAATTGAATTATTTGTAGAAGTTTATATATTGTACTCTTATCAAATGTACCATTATTATTCTATAGTCTTATATGGAACTGAATAACAACTGCATCATTATGTTTGATTTAGTCCCAAATTGAAGAAAAGTTTGTTTTTCGAAGCACTTTGTGACTTTTCTTACTTCATTCACACACACAAAAAAAAGAGCAAAACTCTGACAAAATCAGATTTCTTTGATTTTGTCACAGTCTGGAGCCCTGTTAGGCAAACAGGCCAGTAACTGGTAAATTTGACTATGCAAACTATGTTGATTCGTGTTTTATTACAGCTTCATTGTTTTCCGTGTTTGCTTGCAAACTCTTGGTTCGAGGTTCATTTGTTGTGGTTTCAATCTACTTGAAGATATGACTCATGCATGCAGTTTCCCGGGAAATCCGTCCCGACAAATCTAAAGAAATACTATTTATTATAAGCCCTCCATTGTTTTTTAGGGTAAGGCAAAAACACAACTTCAGAAGATAGTGTGCTCGCTCATTATTAAATTTGATTCATATCTGGGTTAATTTTTTTTACATAGAGTAGCTTAAAGCAAAGAAAACCCTTTTATGGTAGTGCAAAAATCACCCTAAACATCTTGCCAGGATGACAAAACAACTCACCGGAAAAGGAGGAAAAATCCATAGACTTCCAGGACGACACCTACAATCGGCCATCCGATGAGCACCACGAAAACACCACCCAGAAAGAAACCGGTGGCTTTGATTTTATGCCGCTGGAAGAAGAACCTAAACGTCCGTTCCAGTCCGATAACAAACGAGAGACCCGCGACGAACAAGATCTGCAAACACAAAACGACATTCAGGTTCAGTTCAAGCAGCATTTTATTGAACTCTAATGCACCTGAGCGTTCATGTTTACTCCATTCAAACAACTCTGTGTCAAAGCACACACTTACATTTCCTATGGCCAAGAGCGCTTTATCAAAGAACAGAATCATCCCAAAGAATAGGAAAAACACGCCGAAGCCCGTCAGCCCCATGCCGATCTCTGTTAAAAACACAACAGCAGCCTTTATTAGTGCTGCGCTATAAATACAGAGAGTGTGGCATCCCAATAAGTCATATAGAAGATACTTCAGTGGAAGTAAAAATATTGTACTCATGTACAACATTGCAATTGTTTCAGGATTTCTTCTTTCTGATGACTAGAAAGGTTAAATAACCAAGATTAAAGATTAAATAATAATTACTAATAGGTACCATATGATTACCATATACCAGGGTATTTGCATAATACTCCAAAGCACTTCAGAGAATACCATGGTAATATATCATAGACGGACAGATAGATGATAGATAGATAGATAGATAGATAGATAGATAGATAGATAGATAGATAGATAGATAGAATGACAGACGGACGGATAGTTGTACTAATGACAAATGATCACCGGATTTATATACTGATCCAGGGTACCTTACTACAATGATGATGGTATTATCATGGTATCACTATTCTTCTAATATTAGCTTACGAGTTTTACTATAGTAGTGATTTGATTGTACTGTTAGAGGCCCCGCCGTGTATCCTCATTCATTCCCTTTCATCACTTTCACAACATTTTCAGCTTTAAAGCGGTATTTTAAACATTTCTAACTAAACCAACAACATTAACGCAGGGCAGAGATACTGTAAGATTGACTTACTCTGTGAGTCCGTTAACGAAATCATGTTTGTGTCGTTTATCAGATGGTTTACTGACTGACAAGTAAAATTGTTCTGTGTGTGATCGCCACGACACCGGAAACACGTAGAGATATTTTAAACGTCCGAGAGGACGCTGGAACGCACTGCGAACAAATCAGATGCTGTTTATTATTGTTATTATTTTACTTTGTTTTTATTTAAAGGCTATTTTAATTTTACTACTTCCTCTCGCAATCATGCTACACCCACGCAAACACTTGCTTAGTTTGTTATTTTTTATGAACGTAGTTGTTTTTGGTCTTGTTTCTGGGAAATGTAGTTTTCAGGAACAACCGCATACATGCTGGATTAGAGCCAAAAAACTACAAATCCCAGCAGGCGCAATGAGAAGCAGGAAGCCATGTCTTTAGCCGGGAGACGTGTTCACTGTATCAGTAGTTCACTGGTGCATGTCCTGAACATTTAGACATTTATTATTCACCATGCCAACATTCGGATTAGTGTAAAACTGAAATAACGGGTGTGATTCTTTCATTTTAGGCTTTAGCAATGAATACGTTATTTGCGATCGCTTTGGTGTTTGTTGGTTGCTGCAGTAATGTTGTGTTTTTGGAACTTTTGGTTAGGTGAGTTGCATGTCTCTCATTCATGATCCTTTTTTTCGTATTTGAGTTTGTATTCAATGCATTTGAACTTAATGTATGCTGTCATTTCTTGCTTCATTAATTGCTATTTTTTCCAGGGATTTCCCAGGATGTGGGAATATTGTCACTTTTGCCCAGTTTGCCTTCATTGCACTTGAAGGGTTCATCTTTGAGACAAACTTTGGACGCAAAAAGCCACACATACCCCTCAGGTTAATAAATTATAACATTTATACTCACCTACATGCATTTTCATTCTAACAATGCATTTTGGCTTCTGAACAGATTAGTAAAAAGTATCAATTTAAGTGATAATTATAGGTGATTGATTTACCAGATTCCCATCATGTTGTATGTGCATTCGTTTTCCAAAAAACTAAATGCATAATTATGCATTTTTACTCAAACATCTAGAATCAGTATTGTGAGTATTTCATGTCTTTTGATGTGTTTCCCCTATGCAGTAACTATGTGATCATGGTGAGCATGTTCTTTACGGTCAGCGTGATCAATAACTACGCTCTGAACTTTAACATCGCCATGCCCCTGCACATGATCTTCAGATCAGTAAGTATCATTCATTCATTGCTTTAAAACCCGTGTCTCAGTGATCTCTGTAACTTCGCATTTTGATCACAGGGATCTTTAATAGCAAACATGATCCTCGGTATTATCATCTTGAAGAAAAGGTAGGCTGAAGATATGCACAATCCTTACTTAACCTTTTTTTATGCATATTATTCAGTCAGGTTCTTACTTTCAGATATTCGGCGAGTAAATATCTCTCCATCGTGCTGGTGTCTTTGGGCATTTTCATTTGCACTATTATGTCGGCCAAACAAGTGGTGAGTCACTTTAGGCTGGATCACAAAATACTGTGTTAGTATAGTTAGTTGTTTCGTATTAACATGCATTTGCATTTCAATGCATTTATCTGCACCTAATATGTCAGGTTTGATATTTATGTAGCATGTTGAAAAAGGGGCCACAGAGGAAGATGGTTTTTATGCCTTCATGCATTGGATTCTGGGTAATATTCTCACTATGCATTCACATTGGCAATGTTTGCTGCATATTGTATAGTATATTCTACCATTGAAAAATTAATATGTGAAACTGCATTAGTTACAATTAGAATGATTTCTGAAGGATCATCTGACACTGAAGACTGGAGGAATGATGCTGAAAAAACAGCTGTGCATCACAGGAATAAATTACATTTTACAATGTAGCAAAACAGATAAGAGTTATTTGAAATAGTAATAATATTTCCTATTATCAATGTTTTTATAGTATGTTGGATCAAATAAATACCAATTTTATGAGCGTTAGAGATGCAAAAATATAAAACATCTTTACATATGGTTGCGTACAGTTTTGCATATTACAAAAATAGTATTAGTAGTGTTAGTATGCAATTCCGAAGACATTTAATGAGTTTAAGTGGTTATTTATATGATTCTGAATTGATATATTCGATTGATGCTGTTGTGTTTCAGGGATCGCCATGCTGACGTTCGCCTTGCTGATGTCTGCAAGAATGGGTATTTTCCAGGAAACTCTGTATAAGGAGTATGGCAAACACTCCAAGGAGGCTTTGTTTTACAATGTAAGTCCAGACCGGGATGTCTGATGCTGAATTTTAGTGTGCAACATTTTGTCTTCTGTGAGTATGTGGGATTGAGTGGGATTTTTACACCTTTTTTCAGCACTGTCTGCCTTTACCGGGATTCCTCCTGCTGTCAACAGACATCTACAGACACGCCGTGCTCTTCAGCCAGAGCTGTGAGTGTGATCCTGATGGGACTAATAAAGTAAATGAGTCATCTCCGCTCAAACCTTCGGGGTCTTTAAGGTTTTTTTTTTTTTAAAGAATGCTTACCACGGCTGCATTTATTTGATTAAAAAATATTGTAAAAACAGAAAAATATTATTCCAATTTAAAATAACCGTTTTCTGTTGAAGCTAATTCCTGCCACAAGATTAAAAAAAAATTAAAATTTGTTTTTAAAAAAAAATATATATATATATATTATATTTAAATTCTGTCAGAAACGGGCTTTAATAATATTATTTAAAATGTAATTTATTCCTGTGATCAAAGCAGAATTTACAGCATCATTACTCCAGTCTTCAGTGATCTTCAGAAATCATCCTAATATACTGATTTGCTGCTCAAGAAACTTTTCTGATGATTTCCAATGACACTGGTGCTGCTTCATATTCTTGACTTCAATATCTTTTATCAATTTCTCATTGAATGTCCGTACTGATTTCTTTCAAAACCCCAAATGTTTGAATGGTGTGTACAAGCCTTAAAAAGTTCTAGTTTGTTTGGCCTTTATTTTGAAATGACTTTTTCTCACAGCTCCAGTGGAAATCCCTGTGATTGGTCAGTCTGTGCCAGTCATGTGGTTATACCTTCTGATGAATGTCATCACCCAGTATCCTTTCATTTTTGTCATATCTAAATCTTCCTAATTGGACAGAGCTGTAGAAAGGCATGTTTAGAAATCTATCTGTTATATCCTTAGCCAGATGTCTCAGATACGTGTGCATCCGCGGCGTCTTCATTCTGACCACAGAGTGTGCATCGCTCACCGTTACTCTGGTGGTGACGCTTCGCAAATTCCTGAGTCTCATTATCTCCATCCTGTATTTCAATAATCCCTTCACAGCTTGGCACTGGGTCGGCACGGCCGTGGTGTTCCTGGGAACACTGCTCTACACAGAAGTCCTCTCCAGCATTCGTGTCGCAATGAAAGGAGAGAAAGCTGACAAGAAGGCAGAGTAAATTATGGAAGCCCTTGTATGCCACAAAATACAAAAATGTATTTGACTCTTTTTCTCACAGTAATGACTCTTTTGTCAAAATTGTGAGTTAAATGTCAAAAATTTGAGAAAAATGTCAGAATTGAGAGATTCAAATTTGGAATTCTGAGAAGAAAGTCAAAAATTGGCTTTTTAATTTTTTTTAAAATTCCGTGTTGGATAGAAGCTTTCATAGTAAATTGTGTAAAGGAAGTGTAATACCTCTTTAGCTTTGTATAAGTGTGTTTTGTTGGTGTGTGTCCCATCACTATTCATTTTAAAGTTATTCACTGTGGACGGATGAGCACTTGAGGTACATTTGGCCATTTTTATGAGCTGCTTTTGAGCCAAGTGTGTGTAAGATAGAGCGTTTGCCTGCCAGATTTTACCATGTGTGACCTGTTTCAGTATCTAGGTCTGTTTTTGCAGAAATAGACACTTTTATTTTATTCCTGGCACCACATTTACTAACATAATGGTCCATTTTTGCTAGTTTTGTTAGCATGTTCAGGACTTGCAGCTATTTTTAATAAGTGTTAATGTTTACTACAAGTTAGTGGTATTTATTTATTTTCCATTTTTAAACACAGCCGGTTTTAGTAAGTCAGTAAATATGTTGGCCCACTTACATGTGTCTTTATTCAGGTGATATGATAAAGTAAGACAGACTTCGAACGGTAATGCACCTTCTACTAAGGTTTCAGTCAGGTTAAGGCAAATACTGTAGAAAACAACTGCCAATATTGTCAAAAATATCTACACTTATGTCCATGAGGCTGGAATTTGTAATTTGGCATGGATTTGTGTAAGATGTTTATTTATTTATTTTTATTACCAGCTAACACAAACCGACCTCATAAACTGAAGGAAATCATCTCTTTTGTGCAGTTCTTTCAATCTCATCTGCATTTTCTGCACAACTAATGTGCGGACTATTCATTCAAACTTCATAATTTCTAGGATTAATCAATTTCTCTTGATATTCTATTAATTTTATGGTCTTTGTTGGTATTAAAAGTATGTTCTTTTGTCTGACGGATTGATAATACTCAGGGTTTTTATATAGAGGTAATGTATTTGTCACTCATGCAAAATTCAGAAATTCACACAGTACAAAAATTAAATAACCATCATTTTCCACCAAACTACAATAATACAGCTATAAATAATTATAATTTAATGAGATCGCGTTCAAAAAAGTGAGTTTTCAAGTGTACATTTACATTTTTTGGCAGAACAATGAATAACTTTGAACACTCATAAATCATAATAAAAACACGTCATGTATTATTAATATAGTATAAGTCACGCCACAGACACATAGCATCATGAACAGCATATATTGACAGAGTTGTGAACATTCATTAGCTGAAAACCATATTTCCCACCAAAATACAATGTGTGAATACTTAAAATGAATAATAATTTAATGCGATTGTTCAAAACGAGTATGCGTTCAAATATTATTTTTAAAAAAAAATTCCATTACAGAGTATTTTTTAAAACATTTTGAATAATAATAATCGCCTCATGTATTATTAATATATCATAATTAGCCACACCCCCAAATATTTACTATCATGAAAAAGTACATGATGTCCATTTTAAATACTTCTAAACTTTAATAATGCGTGTATGCGCCCATAAGGATATAAAAAATGAGATTTTCTAATAATTATAAACGTTTATTGGCTGACAGAATTTGAATCGCTGGAGGTTGAAATAAACGCGGGGCTGTGGAGTGAAATTCCTCTGGGTGTGAAAGTAGGGAGGGCTGAGCTAAACACGAGGTTTTGGGCTTTAGATGTCTACGCTCATATACTGAACACCCCAGTCTGTAAGAAAAATTTAATTCTCGGTTTTATTTGCAATAAATATCGCGTGAGACCGTCGAAGTGATGGGGGGCAATGTTAGCTCGCGCCACGTTTCCTTCGACCCTGCATATGATGAGGAGGGGGTTACATTCGTGAAGGGCATTAGGGTAAGTGTACTAGATAACGATACACTTTTGGAAAAGTATTTTCTGTTTCCTTTGTTTAATTTGAACAATATTATATATGTCGTTGTTTTTTTTTTAATCTATGCGTGCTTAATAACATAATTTGTTGCAGCGTAGCCAACTTCCACTGCAAGACCTTTGATTCCGTCTTTGAAATGAATTAGAATATCGTGTACAATACATTGCAAGTTTGTGAAGATTTTAGGAATGCAGAACAATGTCCTGGAGGGAATATAGCTTAAGTTAAATATAGCCTACGTAAAAGTCAAGCATGTTGACCTACTGCATACTAAACATACATACTGTACTTAGACGGGTTAACGTATACATTAGCCTACCTATAGCTTTCAAAATCAACTGTACTTGAAGTGTATACTTGTGACAGTATGTCCCTACACCAAACTCATCATAGAACTAAATCTTATAATGGACATATAATACAATATGTATAAGTACAATACAACCACAGTACTTTTCTTTACAAAAAAAAAGCATGGTTCAATTTGGAATTTTACTATGGTAATACCATATTTTTGGGTGTGTCCCATAAATATACCATTGAACATGAATTTGGTTCGCATTCCATGGTTTATATCAGTGTACAGTGGTTTTCCCATTTTCTGAACCATAGTAGGCCTACTGCTAATAATTTCCTAGATTATTTGTGATCACTTAGAAAAAAAAATGTTTCATAAAAATAAAGCAATATTGTCTAATGAAGATTCATGCATCCAATGTTAGTCAAATTGCATTGCAAATTAGAAAAAAAGATCCAGTAAATTAATTAATTTTGGGCTACAATAATCCGGGGAAAGAAATTGTTCGAGTTTCCAGTCTGACCGTCAAAATACAAGCTTGTAGGTGATGGAAGTCTTTTTTCAGTTTTCATCATAAAACTAAACCCACTTGAAAAAACTTATGTAACAATTTATAGTAAATGCTATGGTGTTTTTGAACCTTACTATTAGGGCTGTGCAAAAAATCGAATGCGATTTTCATGCGCATCTCATCAGTAAAGATGCTCCTTTGTCATTGGCGTAGCAGTCGGTCAATCCCACCTTTCCAGTAAATACGACTTGTGATTGGACTGTACGTCAGCAGACAGCAAAGCATTGGCCAAGAGCGGTAGGCCCTCCCTCCAGGCTTTTTTTTAGTTGCGAGGTTGCAAAGCTTCATTTTCGCTCAGTCTGAGTTTCAGAGCAGAGCTGCGTGACAACGCTGCCACAAATCACGTGAGTCGCAAGCACGCAACTGTGAGGGCGTATTTCCGCAAAGTGGGTGTTGTATACTCAGCTCTAAAAAAAATTGTGTGCAAATGTAATGCAATGTAATAAGTTTAGCCCTTTCGAACCTCAGTTTTCAGAGTTTTTAAAACTTTTTCCACCTATTCGCTCACCAGTTTTCAGATCACTATTTACAAGGTTTCAAATCTTGAAAACAAACTATACACTGGGAGAACAGTGACAAATTCGAAACTCTGAAAAAATGATTGCACAACACCATTAAAAAGAGTGTTGCACTTCTGAAGATGGAAAACTCAAAAACAAAATTATGTTTGAAGAGATTTGATTTTTTTACCACTTTGCAAGCCTGCAAAGCTCTGTTTTCAGAGTTTCAAAACTATTTTTTCACACATTCGCACACCAGTTTTCAGATCACCATTTACAAGGTATCAAACCTGGAAAACAATCTAATAAAGTGGGAGAACACTGACAAATTTGAAACTCTGAAAAATTCTTTGCGCAACATCGTAAAAAAAAAGTTGCAGTTCTGAAGAAGGAAATCTCAAAAACAGCATAATGTTTGCAGAGATGTTTTTATTTGTTTTACATTTTGCAAGCTTGCAAATCTTATTTTTCGATCTTGCAAAACTTTTTTTTGTAAGATTTTGAGTTTTCGAACACTTAGTTTCAACCTTTCATACCTTTATTTTCAGTTTTGAATCATGGCAGGATTTAAATCCCATATATCTCCAGCACGTGCGTTCAGATCAGGGTTGCCAGGTTTTCACAACAACTCTTGCCCAGTTGCTTCTTAAAACTAGTCCAAAACTAGCCCAATCGCGTTTCTGGGAGGTTCCCCGATAAAAATTGCTTCCCGGGGTTAAAATGGAAGGCTTTTGGAAGGGTTGCCCTGGTAAAATTATCGCATTTTAGGGGATAAATATCAAACCGCGGACATGAAAAACAATCGCAGACTTGGCAACACTGGTTCAGGTGGAGCGGCAGTTACTACACAGAGCCTTAGTCTACCGACAACTAACACAAAATCGTTTTCAAAATCGACAAAGAATCGTCTGCGATTTTAACATCGATTTTGTGTAGATTGTCAGTGAATTACGGCTCGGTGTAGTAAATGTCTACCAGTGTTGCCAAGTCTGTGGTTGTTTTTCATGTCCGCGGGTCAAAGCGACCCCAATACAAATAACGTGATATTTAGCCCCTAAAATGCGAATTTTACCAAGGCAACCCTGCTAAAAAAATGTATATTTTTATATTTTGAGAAGCAACTGGGCAGGATTTGTTGTGAAAACCTGGCAACCCTGATCCCAACGCAAGTGCTGGAGATATACTTCAAATTACAGGAGCGTCTTTACTGATGAGATGTGCATGAAAATCGCATTCGATTTTTTGCACAGCCCTACTTACTATAGGCGGTTTCAACGGCCACAACATAAACAAACGTTACTGCGCATGCGCGCTTTTGTGGACCTAACTTAACTTCCGGTAGACTTCCAAATAGAATCAAACAACAGCCAAGTCCCTCTAGAGTAGATATTTTTTGATAACAAACAAAATATGTTTGCCGCGTGGATCAGGTGGACTTAATGAAAATGCAAATTCATTCTTTGCCAGCAGGAGATGTTTTAAAGCATAGACATAAAGCGCGAGAAATAGAGGTTTCCTCAGTAACAGCTGTAAACAAAGCAGAGCTGGTACGCTCACACGCTGCTTTATCAGGCATATAACACGCAAGTCTTCCTTCAGAAATACAGCGATATAAAAACACCTGTGCCTCGTTTTGATATTTAAACATATAAATGTAAGGAATTATTATTATTAAACGTGCAGTACGTAACGTTACTCATGTTTATTCAGCGAAGCCTTTTTGAAAACCGATCAGTTTTAAAATTGTGGCGAGTCTCCAAAATATATAAATGTATGGGAAACACATCCCGCAGCACAACCACCTGACCCCAACTTCAGTCTACTCATCACCTTGACTTTAACTGCATTTGTAGAAGGCACTGCAGCCAGACCGATATACACAATACAGACTGGAAGTTAACTTAGGTCCAGGCGCGTGCGCCCGATAAAACCGTCTATAGTAAAGTACTTGAATTAATTTGTTATGGAATTCTATAGTTGCTGTGGTAACTATAGAATTACCACTTTTTTCTAAAACTATAGGGTATATTATACTAAAATATACTAGTTTACTGTAGTAAAAACTAAAGTATAATACAGTATTTATTACAGTTTAACAGTTCACTATAGTTAATTCTCCAGTATGCTTTAGCATTCATGAACAAAGTGTTGTAAATACTATAATATATACAGTATACACTTTACTATAGCATGGTTCAAAAACACTATAGTATTTACTTTGCATATTTAAAAAAAACAAGCGATATCAACAAGTATATCAATGCTATTTCTCATCTGATGATAAACAGCTTTCACAAAGAGTGATTGATCGTATGAAGGAGTCTCCACCTGTGGTTCACCCGCAAGCTTCACCCAAATCCTCCACCCAGTCAACAGCTCCTGTAGCTCCTCCGGTCGAGCGATTGGTTCCAGGTGAACATCAAGTACCCGTAATCAGTCATCCTCCCTCATATGCCAGTACTTTGGTTCCTCCTCCTGTTTCAGTGCCAATAAAACCTTTCGTGCCTTTAGTAACTGGGACTGTGGAAACATCCGCACCACCTTCAAATCTCATAAAGTCACCTGAAAGTCTTCCAAACCCTCCACCTACAGGTGATGAGCATGTAGCTATACTTGTACCTGACCCTCAACCTGCTGTGCTGCCTGCTGAACCCATAAATGCTCCTTCACCAGTGTCAAGTGAACCAATAACTGCTTCTCCACGAGTGGAATTGAGTGTTAAACCCCTAACACCACCTCCTGCAATAACCTCGACTGCTGAACCTGTAGCTATTCTTCCTTCACCAATCACAGACCCACTTATTGGGTCCTCTGTTGAACCCGTAACACCTATAGGGTCCTCTGTTGAACCCCTAACACCTATAGGGTCCTCTGTTGAACACGTAACTCCTATAGGGTCCTCTGTTGAACCCGTAACACCTATAGGGTCCTCTGTTGAACCCCTAACACCTATAGGGTCCTCTGTTGAACCCGTAACACCTATAGGGTCCTCTGTTGAACCCGTAACACCTATAGGGTCCTCTGTTGAACCCCTAACACCTATAGGGTCCTCTGTTGAACCCGTAACACCTATAGGGTCCTCTGTTGAACCCGTAACACCTATAGGGTCCTCTGTTGAACCCCTAACACCTATAGGGTCCTCTGTTGAACCCCTAACACCTATAGGGTCCTCTGTTGAACCCCTAACACCTATAGAGTCCTCTGTTGAACCCATAACACCTATAGAGTCCTCTGTTGAACCTGTAAAACAAACACCTATAGAGTCCTCTGTTGAACCTGCAATTATATCTGCTGAAGATCTTGTTCCATCTGCTGAACCGATTGAACCTATAGAAACTCCATCATCTCTTACTTTAGCTGCTCAGCCAACATCTGGCGAGTCCATGCATTTACCTGTTGAACCTGAGGTTTCAACCTCCCCAATCTCCATACCTGCTCCTATTCAGTCTGTCTTGGAGGAGTCTGCTGTTTCGCAGTCAGGCTCTGCTTCATCTGTGGTTTTGCCTGATGAAATGCCTTGCAAGATGCAAATGGGTCCAATTTCTACGGGAGATCCTGCAGTTCCTTGTGTTCACCTGGTTGAGGAACCTGTTGCGCCACAACTCGAGGTCTTTCCACTGGAAACACATGTTGGTAAGTTCATCATCTGGTTCATTAGTCTTACCAAAGTCTCTCTGGTTAATTTTTGACTGATGGACCTGCAAAGTCTCCACTTGTATCTAAGGATTTTGTAGAAATGCTTGTTGAACACAATTTTGAAATTGCAATAAACTGGAAGTGGCAACAGATCTTTTCTGTAAACTGTATTGTCGCATAACTCTCCATATAAAGTTTGATATTGGATAACTTTACCTGCATATATAGAGTGCATTCACTGCTTGATTGCTTATATCATCACAACATGTAAATTATATTATCGCCCAGCTCCAGTCTGCTAAATGCAACTATAAGGCATGAAGATTTGGAAGTGATTAATCGCGATTAATCATTTGACAGCACTGTTTATAAACAATAACATCATGATTTTCATCACAATTTACATTAGCATCATTATTTTTTTAAATAATCTGTTTTGTTGAAACTAATATTTAATTACTTAAAAAAAAACATGCATGGATTAATTGGTAAAAAATAATATCTTTAACATGCATTTAGAAAATAAATTAACTTTTCCAAAACTAGATTGTGTTTTATAAATGAATGGAAGATCTCCATGCTAAAATATGATATTTATTTTGTTTAGTGAATGAGGAAAAGCTAAAAAGGCACCTCAGAGAAGATCTCCAGAAGCTCCTGAATGAGGAAATGAAGATGGCAGAGCATATCATGAGACAACAGTAAGTATAGATGAAGATCTCTCAACAAAATACCCAAGAATGCAGTGTGTTTTGGCATCTAAACAACATTTCCTGTGTTTTCATAAGGCTGGAGGAAGAGAAAGCTAAAGTGAAGGCCCAAGCTCAAGCTGCAGCCCGACTCCAGATTCAGGACGAGGTCCAGAAGCTTCTGGAAGAGGAGAAGGCATCCTATCAACAGACTCTGGCAGATGCCATTAGGATGGAGAAGCTGAAGGTTCAGGATGAGCATCTCATAACTCAGTATTATGTAAGTCAGCTTCTGCGCACAGTTGTGTGTTGTTTGTGGATGTGCATCTGAGTATTCATGCTTCTTACCATTTGAACAGCTTCTTCTGTCTCTGTGCATTTTTTTTTTTGCTAAGCACTCATAACAAAAATATGGTGGTGCAATATTATCAAAATACTAAGGATTAATAAAAAGACATTTAAAAACAAACAAATACTAGTAGTAATAATGTCAAAAGCACAATAAAATTGCTAAAACTTTACCTAAATCAAATAAATATCTATATATATATATATATTGGAAAATGTTAAATAGAAATTGTAATATAACACTTGTAATAATGTACAAAAATAAAATAATTGCTTAAGCTTTACCTAAAACAAAAAGATATTAATTGGAAAATGTAAAATAGAAATTGTAATGAAATAAAAAAATTCTAATTATCAATAAAAACTTGATACTAAGATAACGCTATTATCATGTGCAAAACAACATGTTATGTAACAGTTTCTCTGCATCCAGTTCTAAATGTATCTGCATTTGTTGAATATGCATATTGTGAACGTCCAGATGTTAAAAATGCATGAAAATAAATGTTATAGCTTTACTGCTTAACTCCACTGTCGCTTATTTCATATCCCTTTCTCTTTTCTTCCACATGATCTGCTCATGTGTTTCAGTGGATGGAGAGGAAGGTAAGATGTTGAGGCTTCATTTTGCTCGTTCACTTTTTAAGAGAAATTTGTGATCCAGCTTAATGTGAGTGAGTGAATTAATGCTTAAATACAAGGTTAAATTAGTTCCGTTTAATATGCATTAATCTATTACACACACACAGCCTTTTCTGTAAACATCATTTGTGAGCAACACCCTTTTGTATATTCATATCAAGAAATGCATGTGCCATTAAACTCTCTTTACTGTAGTGCTCTGTAGTAGATTTACAGGATGATGCTTCACATGTTTTATCTTCCCATCAGGCTCAGAAACTGGAGGAGAAGGAGAAAGATCTGGAAAATCAGGAGGCTTTGTTTCGGGAGCAGATTGCTAAGATGCAGGAAAAGGCAAAATGATTCACCTGATCTTTCATATGCTCTTTATACCTTTTCCAGAGTGATATCAGCACTTCATATGCAGTACAGGGTTATTAAAAAAAGAATAATAATTCATTACTTGAAATAAAATAAACTTTATCTGAAATGAAATAACTTATTTTGTTTTAAATGTATCTTATTTCAGCTAGTTGCCGAGGTAACATTTCTAATTATCATTCTGTTTAACTTGATTTACTAAAATAAAATGAAATAAATATTAATAAAAGCCATATAGACACATTTAAAAATAATAAAAATGACGAAACAAGCAAATTTACTGAAACTTTTAACTGAACTCAAAATGAAAATAAACTGAAAATATACAAAATAAAAAAGAATTCAAAATATTATTAAAAACTATAGTATCTTTTTGATATGAGATGAAGTAAAATAACACTAATGTCTCTTTGTTGTTGTCCAGATGGCTCGGTTCACAAAAGTTACTGCTGAAAATTACAAGAAAGGCTTAGAGGATGCACACAAGCGCTTCAGGTGAGCGTGCAAGATCAATAAATCAGTCTTTAGTATTTCAAATGTCATTCATCTGATTTCTCACTCTCTCTAGGCGATGCCAAATCAAACCAGTGTGTTCAGATCTGCAGAGTCAGATACTGAAGTGTTACGCTGAGAATAAAGGTCAGACTATGAGCTGTTCCAACATCGCGTCACTGTATATTCAGTGTGTGGACTGTGCCAGACAGGTAAACCACACTGATAAGGACACGGCATGACTCATATTCAAAATAGCTTTTAAATACTGACTGGAGAAAATGTTTATGGAGTGCAGCTTAGAGCACATCTTAAACAAAAACTTTTTTTTTTAAGTATTATTATTCTATATAATTACTATGAATTATTCACAAAAATGTCATTACATTTTTTTTCTAGGATAAAAAGCTGAGCACCGGAGGTTAGCTCACTGGGCTGAACATCAGATGAAAAGGCCATCACTGCAAACACACACACATTAAAAATGATTTGATTAGTTTAATTGTGTATTACACATTTCAGCAGTTTTAAATATGCCTTCTCTTGAATATGAGCCATTGTTGGACCACTATGAAGAAATACCTCAACTGGTTTCAGACTCTTGTGACTGTGAACTCCTAAGCTAAATGGTTTCAGGTGCTATCGAGTGCTTTGTTTGTGTGTGGAAACATAGTGATTTCTTCTGTGTTCCTTCTTGTTTTAAAATAGTGCATGACCTAAAAGTACAAAGTGATGCACAATCTGGAAGCTGTTGTTTGATGACATGTTTTTGCATAGTAAAAAGTTTGTCTTTTCCTTTGATACCTGATTTTATAGGTATTTTGGACAAATGATTGAAATCCAAGCTCTGGTGCTAAAAGCCGTTCAAATGTGTAAAATGGGTATTAAAGGAATAGTTAACCCAAAAATAAAAATTAGCTGGAAATGCACGCACGTTCAGGTTATCCTAGATGTAGATGAGTTTGTTTCTTTATCAGATTTGGAGAAATGTAGCATTGCATCAGTTGCTCACCAATGGAGTGAATGGGTGCCGTCAGAATGATAGTCCAAACAGCTGATAAAAACATCACATTAAATCAAAAACACAAAAGGCATGCAAATTAAAAAGTGGCATGTTTGTAAGAAACAAATCCATCATCATGTTGTCTCATCTGAATCGGGAGAGAAATATTCAAAGATCAAGCACCGTTCACATGTGAGACAACTATAGGGAATGGACTTTTTCAGTAGTGGAAGTGTTGTTATGGATTATGGTATTTTGTCCAGAAAGTTTACAGTTGAAACGCTTTTATTTTTTTTCTTCCACTTAAATTAATGGGCTGGAGTGGTGTGGATTACTTGTGGATTATTGTGATGTTTTTATCAGCTTTTTGGTGAGCAAGTGAAAATTTCTCAAAATCTGTTCAAATGAAAAAGTCCCTGAATGGGAGAAATCATGAAAACCTAAGTTCTTTGTTGTGCAACTTTAAATAACATGTTTCCATTAGATGGTGCTGTAGCCCACAGTCTGTGGCACTGAACGTTATTCTAATATTCTTGGTGTATTGTGAAACCACTCTGGTCTAGAAGGTTAAAAGGATGACCAAGCCTCTGATCAGCAAAATAACAGTAGTTTTGGAATGAAACAAACATGAGCAGTTGTAAAACGATCAGTGATCATATATTATCCAGCTGGTTCATTTGCATTTATAGCTTGGTTTATGGTTTTATTTATCTTCTAGTACCAAGGGGGTTGTAGTTCTGTCAGTGCAGTATTTTATTGTATGAGATGGTGAAATGAATAAGAAATCATTTTCACCTGACTCTTTTATCCTCTTATGTGTCCTACCAGAATGAACACATACAGTCGTGGCCAAAAGTTTTGAGAATTACATAAATATTGGAAATTGGAAATGTTGCTGCTTAAGTTTTTATAATAGCAATTTGCATATACTCCAGAATGTTATGAAGAGTGATCAGATGAATTGCATAGTACTTCTTTGCCATGAAAATTAACTTAATCCCAAAAAAACCTTTCCACTGCATTTCATTGCTGATATTAAAGGACCTGCTTAGATCATTTCAGTAATCGTCTTGTTAACTCAGGTGAGAATGTTGACGAGCACAAGGCTGGAGATCATTATGTCAGGCTGATTGGGTTAGAATGGCAGACTTGACATGTTAAAAGGAGGGTGATGCTTGAAATCATTGTTCTTCCATTGTTAACCATGGTGACCTGCAAAGAAACGCATGCAGCCATCATTGCGTTGCATAAAAATGGCTTCACAGGCAAAGGATATTGTGGCTACTAAGATTGCACCTAAATCAACAATTTATAGGATCATCAAGAACTTCAAGGAAAGAGGTTCAATTCTTGTAAAGAAGGCTTCAGGGCGTCCAAGAAAGTCCAGCAAGCGCCAGGATCGTCTCCTAAAGAGGATTCAGCTGCGGGATCGGAGTGCCACCAGTGCAGAGCTTGCTCAGGAATGGCAGCAGGCAGGTGTGAGCGCATCTGCACGCACAGTGAGGAGAAGACTTTTGGAAGATGGTCTGGTGTCAAGAAGGGCAGCAAAGAAGCCAGTTCTCTCCAAAAAACATCAGGGACAGATTGATCTTCTGCAGATAGAATAGTGAATGGACTGCTGAGGACTGGGGCAAAGTCATATTCTCCGATGAAGCCCCTTTCCGATTGTTTGGGGCATCTGGAAAAAGGTTTGTTCGGAGAAGAAAAGGTGAGCGCTACCATCAGTCCTGTGTCATGCCAACAGTAAAGCATCCTGACACCATTCATGTGTGGGGTTTCTTCTCATCCAAGGGAGTGAGCTCACTCACAATTCTGCCCAAAAACACAGCCAGGAATAAAGAATGGTACCAAAACACCCTCCAACAGCAAATTCTTCCAACAATCCAACAACAGTTTGGTGAAGATCAATGCATTTTCCAGCACGATGGAGCACCGTGCCATAAGGCAAAAGTGATAACTAAGTGGCTCGGGGACCAGAATGTTGAAATTTTGGGTCCATGGCCTGGAAACTCCCCAGATCTTAATCCCATTGAGAACTTGTGGTCAATCCTCAAGAGGCGGGTGGACAAACAAAAACCCACTAATTCTGACAAACTCCAAGAAGTGATTATGAAAGAATGGGTTGCTATCAGTCAGGATTTGGCCCAGAAGTTGATTGAGAGCATGCCCAGTCGAATTGCAGAGGTCCTGAAAAAGAAGGGCAAACTTTTTGAAAACTAATATTTATGTAATTCTCAAAACTTTTGGCCACGACTGTAGATACAGCACTGCAGTTAATGCAGATTTCCTTTTGCACACTTTATGGAAGCTTGTTCAAATGGACCTAATTATTGAAATAAACATCAGCTGACTCCTGGCTTAATGTGTTATTAAAATGTTACTTAATGGTTCAGCCTCTCATCAATTACTCAACCTCATTATGTTTCATAACCTTATGAACACAAATGTATACAATTGAATGTATATGTCTTTTGCATGCAATTTATTCTGTTTTATATAACAGCTTCTGAGTCAAATTAATTATATTATTTATATGTTAAGTTTTCTGAAGTCATTCAGTAACTTTATTTGAAATTTAGTAGTTATTTGTGGAAAAGCTTTCCTTGAAGTGAGCTGATCATTGAATCAGGGAGTTGAACTCAAGAAAAAGTTCATTTTTCAACTGAATCGACCACTCAGTGAATAACCATAAAACAAATTGTTGGTGTGGCACCAAACTGAAATAAAATAAGTTTAAGTTGTATTACTAAAATCAATAATACTAAAAAACTAAATAAAAAAACTTAAGCTAAATAAAAAATAGCAGAACATAAAAAATTACTTAAAGGGGGGGTACAATGGGATTTCGTGTATTCAGAGTTGTTCACAGTATTAAAGAGATGGATTCTCCTGCTAAACATGGCCAAAGTTTAAAAAAAATTATTTAGAAGAATGACTGAGAATTTCTGAGCCTAAAATCTTGCTTCCGGGTTGGTACAAGTTTCTGCAGTTTTTTTGTTTGTTTTTTTGATCATGGATCTAATGACGAAGACGAGAACGGAAGTCCTTATATGAGCATTTCTCAGGGAAAAGCGCGCGCGCGCACACAATGACCAGAGGAGAGCGAGACCGCGCACATCAACACGCTTCAAAATCGTCGGCAGCGCTGCCGTAGGATTTGTTCGAGAATGCCTCCAAATAAGTGCATTCTTATTTGCACTTACATGCAAACAGTGGTTACATCAAGCGTGCCGCACAAGCCCTGAACAGTGAAGCCAAAACGTCTCGATCGCCCCCTGGTGAGTGGTCCTAGTATAGGTCATAAATCCCGCCTCCCCATTGTTATTCAATGGGACGCGAGACCAACTAAACAATTAAATTACCCTTCAAATATCTTTTTTCCGAAGCTGTTTTTTGTCATTTACTGTAGTTTGTATCACGCTAATGTAAATTCAAGTGTTCGTTTTTAAAATAAGTTTTTTAGATAGTTATTTAATGCTCTAAAAACGGTGGTGTGACGTCGTGATTGACAGCTGTGATTGACAGCTCTCTGGAGGAGGCACTGAAGCGTCAACAGGCTTTTTTCATGATCTTCGGAGGACTGAGGAGATTGTATTTACCTTATTTTAATGGGATTGGAGTGGAACGGAGCAGACAGAGTTCACAGGAGCAGGACTCCACTTCCAAAACAGTGCAGATTACGGTATGTGCATTCTGCGAGGGAGAGTGAGGGCTGGGCACAGGGGCGGGGCCGTTGATTTCGCGGCTTTAAGGCTTTACTTCCTGCTTGCTACTGCGCATAGCTACTGCGCAGAACTGGTCTGATCGCTACCTGCGCAGGCGCAAGTTCAAGATGTCAGCGCCATATCGGGACACTGGCGGCTTCAGTTTTGACCAATGGAAGAGAGCGAAGGCGAGTCGTCCATCTTTTTTTACAGTCTATGGGTTACATGAACAGTGGATGCAGTTTGTTTTTCCAGAGCAAGAGTGTATCAAGTGCGTTTGTGTGTTCTGGTCATTTGAGTGACGAATGTTTTATAAAAAAAGGCCCAAGTCGATGCTGGACAGTGTTGGGGAGTAACTAGTTACATGTAACGGCGTTACGTAATTTAATTACAAAATTATAGTAACTGTAATTAGTTACAGTTACTAAGAAAAAATGAGTAATTAAATTACAGTTACTTATGAAATTTTTTACGATTACAAAGGGGATTACATTTGAATATTTACACACATCCACATACAGATTTAACTGATTTCTTTCCCAAATTGCACTGACTATTCTGAGACGTACCGCCCTAATAATTTCTGGGATGCGGAAATACAGTCTGGTTCGTAGAATCCAGTCATAAAAACGGAATGCCTACCGTGGACGGAATATGCCACATTATGGATGACTAAATCAAAAGTAGGTCAGTACACTTGAATCAAAACATGACATGGACTAGTGTCTGTGAATATAAAGCCCCAAAAATGCAATATATGACTTGCACATTCTGCGTGTCTGTGGAAATCAGGCACGGACTGGACACCGGGAGAACCGGGACAATTCCCGGTGGCCTGGCAGCCGATTTTGCCCCACTATTTAATATCATTATTGTATAATTGCCTGCCGAATGTACTAAAGCGATCATTTGCGAATCCGCCATTTGATAATTAAATCTCTAATAAGTCATGAAGTGTTAGTCGTGACTCACGCGCTCTCCGTGCCTCCGCCAAACGGTTTGGATCAGACTCAGAGTATTCAATGAGAGAGAGAGAGAGAGAGAGAGAGAGAGAGAGAGAGAGAGAGAGAGAGAGAGAGAGAGAGAGAGAGAGAATAGAGAATAGAGTGTACTGCTGGAGCAGAGAAGCAGAACTATACTGTTCAGGGTTTCAGGTCAGTTTCATCTGTAAAGATGCTTTTTTGTCTTTGTTTTTTTATTTATTTAATCAAGCAGCAGCACGTTGCTCATCAGTCATCACTCAAAATACTATATAAAGGACATCATTATTATCTGTTGTAATGTTACAGTAGGAATTTATTGGAAAAAAAAATCCAATTTTTTTTATAGGTTTAGGGGGAGCTACGACAGACAACAACACAACCCTTACGAAAATTAACATTTTAATATTTAACTATAAATCCAGAGAAAATGGTTACTATTGTTTAACTGTGATCACCAAAAATTTTAAATTATTTTACAAATGTATTTATTTAAAAATAAATACAAATCCATTTGCAAAAAAACAAAAAAAAAACAAGGTTATTTAACTTTTATATAGGCTAATAAAAGCATGGTAATTTTTTGTAAGGGAAAAACATGACTCGTGTACAGTATTAGGATTTTTCTATAAAGATATTGTAGTATTGTAGAGTATTGTATTGTCAAGTATAGTTTTGTTCAATCTTGAGTATTAAAGTCATGAGAGAGATGGATAACAGGGCAAAATAAAGAGACTGAAGAGAAAAATGGAAGTGAAGGTGCAGTTCAGGAGAGAACTTTTAATTATTTTGCATGTCCCCAAATTAAAGATTTAAACCTTTTTTATGTCAGGTCCATACAAAAAATAGTTTTGTCCATGAATTTGTTTGTATGAGTTTGAATTTTCCAGTCTGAATTTTTTTCCCAGTCCGCCCCTCCTGTAAATTAATGGCAAAGACATGGTTTCATTTACTACACATAGGCCTACTGAAGCTCGCAGTGTTTTCAACCTCTGCCGCCTCAATATAGGAGTACACGAGCACATAAACATAATTTCTAGAACTGCTCTGTGTCACTTCATGTGCATTTTACTTATTTTGAGAAAACTATCATCATATACAAAGAGACAGCAGTTCAAAAAACACCAATGTTTCAGGAGTTTATTACACAGAATACGTCACATGCTTATTAGATAACTGTATTTAAGTTGATGTATATGCTTTCATTTATTATTTAATTTTTTTACAAATTTAGAAAAGTAATCAAAAAGTACTCAAAAGTAATTAGTTACATTACTTTAATAAAGTAATTGAAAAAGTTACACTACTATTACATTTTAAACCGGGTAACTTGTAATCTGTAACCTATTACATTTCCAAAGTAACCTTCCCAACACTGATGCTGGATTTGCACATCGTTTGCTATCAGTGGCGGCTCTAGACAATTTTGATTGGGGGGGCAATGGGGGGTCCTGACATTTCAAGGGGGGTCTCATGAAAACCAACAAAAAATACAGAGGACACGGCTAATAACTGCATATTACTGCTACTAAGCAACAAAAACAACAAAGCATATTAACTACTTTGTTTTTAATTAATCAATTGCAGTTTGCAAACAATATGCTCAAACTTTAAAGGGTTGGCACTTTAAATGGTTCATGTCACCAATATGCATTAATCCACAAATGACTTAAGCAGTTAACTTTTTTAACATGGCTGACACTCCCTCTGAGCAGGGCCATGCAGAGACCTTTGGCGGGGCAGGTGCTCAAAGTAAAAAAGGGGCAAATGGAACAAGGCTTTAAAAGGCCCTATTCAAAATATCAATACAGCAATATATTGTGATGCATTCCTTGCTGATTCACGTATAGATATGGATGATTATGTATTGATAAATGCAGTTTTGAAAAAAACTATAGAAAACACTTGTGCCTCTTTCTCAGCAGCCTCTGTCTCCTGGCTTGCTGTTACCTGCTCTCTTTCTGTCACTTGTGCCTCTACATGTCCCTCTTTTTCTTCCTCTTTCTCCATCTCCTCATTTGATCTATTACTTTCCACTCTCTGTCCATCTAGGAACAATGCTCAATTTACTATTTCAGCATTAATCTATTATTTTAACCATCACTACTACTCTTGCACCTAATCAATAAGTCCACCTTAAATATTGATAAAAAACATAAGAAAACTGATACACTGGAATATAGTGATTAATATTATTATTACTGTTGTAGTTGTTGTTGTCTAAAATTGAACACCTTTGCAATGTACACCTGGCGCCGCCGGTGTTTGCTATTAAAACATGGAGTGGTCCCAGTGATAAAAGACTCCATTCATGTCAGTACAATTGCATCAGATTTCTGTATTTTGTTGGAAATCAGCACATAAGTGAATATATGTTAATGGAAACAACACGAAACATCAGTATTATAGCTCCGTCCATGGCAAGCCTCCAGGAGCTTGTCTTTTTCCGGAAAGAATCGGAAAGCTGTATTTTTCTTTTATAAATATGATAAAACTAAAGACTTTTTGGAGATAATGAAGGATGCAGTACTACTTTATAGGTATTCAAGATTAACATGAGATTAGGTGAAACTGTGTATGTTATGTACCCTTTAACACAAAATACACAAATAAAAGCAAATTCAAAGTATTGATAAA
Source organism: Carassius carassius (assembly GCF_963082965.1). NCBI lineage: Eukaryota > Metazoa > Chordata > Actinopteri > Cypriniformes > Cyprinidae > Carassius > Carassius carassius. The sequence continues at coordinate 3,416,727 of NC_081797.1, forward strand.
TACTGTAGTAAATACATATCATCAAAATAAGCTTTTGTCCTCACTACACCAAAAAGTGACCGGGATATTTGTCAAAAAAATTTAATTTTGTGTTCCACAGAAGAAAAAAAGGTTTTATGAATATTCATAAAAAACCAACTGAAATAGAAGCTGAAGTACTTATATGAATAATGCATAAAAATGAAACCAAAAAAAAAATTAAACAAATACTGATACTCCCAAAAACACATAACAAAATTACAAAAACTCAAACGAAAATAAAAGCTGAAAATGAATGCTAATTCATAAAAACTATAAAAGTATATTAATAGCAAAGAAATAATACTTTTCTATTACTCTCACACAAAACATGATATAACATATGGAATAAGTCAGGTTTGAAACAACATGAGGGTGAGTAAATGATTTCAGGGTGGACTATCCCTTTAAATACATATTAAAATGCTAGATGTTTAATAATAGAAGAGATCTATATTAAAATCATGGCATTTGACAGTTTTAGTATTCTCTATAGTAGCCGTATTCATTTCACTCCACAGTTGCACAGTGTTGCTTCTGGGCAATGAGCATTTAAGCAATCATAACATACAAATTATTTATACGACTGTGAATTTTTGAAAGGAAGTTTCGCTAACAAACGTAAGCCATTTCTTCTGTTTTTTCTTCCACTGTTTGTCCTCTAGTGCTTGTAAACTGGGCTTGTTACCCAGAGAGCAACAGATGGTTCAGCCACTTGCACTCTTAAAAATAAGTGTTGTAGAAGAACCTTTTTGTCTGAATGGTTCCATAAAGAACCTTTAACATCTGAAGAACTGTTTCTGTTTTACAAAAGCTTCTTTGAGGCAAAAGAAGGTTCTTCAGATTTTAAAAAGTTATTCTATGGCATCGCTGTTAAGAACCTTTTAAGCACCTTTATTTTTAAAGAGTGTACCGATGGCTGTTTGCAAACTTGGAACCAGGACATCGACATGCCCCTCTATCCTTAAATCTAGCTTATATCTGAAGAAAGATTTAACAGTTTACTTTTACGAAACCCTTGTGGTACATTGACTGTTTATAGAGGGCTTGGTGATTCTCAATTACAGTTTAACAGGACGATCTGAGAGGTGCAAATCTTATGAGAGCGAAGTGTGACGAAAGGTCACCGTTGCATATTGAGTGACCCGTTTGGTTGTTTGAAGTGCCGTCACTTGGAACAAGGCAGAGCCGTGAATTGCGGGTCACTGTGTGACCTGAATTTTACAACACCTTGAAACCGGCTTCAGATGTCTGCAGAGGGCATTTCAAATCAAACATATGATTTTATCCTAGCAAATAACAGGACTCGGTAGGTGTGACCCATTGACGCCGCAGGATGCTGGCTTGATATTGCTTTTGTAGAGGTCGTTGGGAAACAAGACAGAATATTGGATGTTCATTTTATATTCTAAATGGCGTGATTAATGGTGAATCAACACCATCTCTCTAGCTGCATTGTTTACCTACAAATTTGGCCCATTTAAGCCAAGTGCACTTTACCTGCCATCCAGGCTGATGTATGAGTATCTCAAAACCCTTGTTATCCTTCCCCTGTGGTTCATAAACCTCTTTAGCACTGTATTTGGATTCCTTGAATGGTAAATTGTAAGTAATAGCCTATTTGAATCTTTAATTATATGATGCTGTAGGAATAACCAGTCAGTAATTGCTCTGATTTTAAGACTCACATGGCTTACAGTAAATACACTGTTCACGCTAAGTTAGACTTAATGAAAGTCAAATAAGTCAAAAAAGCTCCAAACTGTTCAGTGAGTAATTCATTAGAATGATTCTAATGGATTTCTTTTGACCAAATCATTTCAAAGAACCAGCTCATATGAGTCATTTGTTCTAAAACTAAAACTGAAGTTATTAAAAAAAGATTTTTATTTAACTGAAATATTATATATATATATATATATATATATATATATATATATATATATATATATATATACACACTGAATAACTGAAATAAGTCAAATAGTTTTTTTTTGCTTAACAAATGAAAAAAAAATTACAAAATTGCTTAAACATAAACTAAAATTAAAATAACAATTTTAAATATTAAGATAAAAGGTAACAATATTCATTGCTACAATAGTACATAAATAATCATTTAAAACACAACACACATACCGTGCAGCCAGTGAGGACGAATTTTCTTTTTGTATTATTTCATGTTTTTTGTCTCATCTTATCCAATTCAGACTTCAAACTTGTGAATCAACTAAAAGTATTGTTTCTGTTTTTGTTTACACCAACATGCAGAACTGTTAAGCGATTTCTATGTAAATCACTGTGATATTGATCTAATTCGGCATGGCATTGGTTCATTTCATTCTTTACAATACTAAATAATTCCCACTGAAAATGTAAAGCAGAATGTTGCCGTAATGGTGCACAATAGACCTCTAAGAGCTACAGTGCTGACCTGGGAAAATATTCATTAATATGTATGCAGATTTGGTGAATGGGTGCTTAACTCTAGTGTTTCAGTGAATGCAAAATGAGAGACGTTTTGTCCTTGAGAGCAGTGCCAAAATGAACTCGACGTTTCCTCAGATTTGACTGCTCTATGATATTTTCAGCATCTTCCCCTCCTTTTCTTTGTGAATCTCAAGGTATTGCAGGGTTACCATCTGTTAAATTTTTGTCTGTTCCTCATTGAAAGTGTCATGTGATTTCAGAAGACTTGGAGTGCAGCAACACAAGGCGATTGTAAGTGCTTTTTGGTGTTTTGTTGGAGCTTAACATATGAATTGCTTTGTGATGATTCGTCAATAATTCTCCCATATTTGTTCCACAGAAATGATAATCTCTTCATATTCACACACAAGACGACACGACATGGATTTTATGAGGTTAGACAAAGGAAAAGAGTTGTGAAGTCATGACGACTTTTATAAGTGCCTTTTCAGGTTTTGTTTGTGTTTGGAGCTTAACAAAATGAATTGCTATGTGATGATTAGTAATTCTCCTTTGTTCTTCCACAGAAACAATAATATGTTCATGTTCCTACACAAGATGATGTTCACAGCATCTGCGTTCAAGTCAAAAAGAAGATGAATTTCATATTTTTCCCCACCTATGTATTTATTATAAATACATGTATACACAGGCTACAAGTCATGAATGAGGAATATAACTGATAAAGAGTATGTACAAATGTCAGTTTTCATGTATTTACAGTACATACAGTGGTTTATAAAGGACATGCACCATGTTACTGCAATAGCATCAATCTATGGAACCTATCATATTATTTTCCAAGTTATAAATAGTTACCGATTCTTCGATATCTGCTCATGTAAGACTAATATTCACATAACACGGTTCCCTTTTTGTATAAGTGCTATAATGTGAACTAGTCCCTGTTCTGGAGGTCGCAAAGTAGTTTTAGTCTGCATCTTCGGATGATAGGCATTTCTGCCTGGCTTCGTGATCGTCAAACGTCACTTTCTTATTCCGTTTGGGATCAATCCAGGAGTTTCGAATCACCGCGTTGTTCGGCAGCGGATCTGCTTCGATGATGGAAACCACCCGTTTCTTCATTTTACTTTTCAAGACTTTCTGGAACTTCTGCCTCGTGAAGGCATACAAGAGAGGATGGAAGACCGTGGTGCCGTAGGCCATGACCAGAAAACCCATTCGGAGCTTGACGGTGAGGTCACTGGGGCCTGCGCTGAGGATCACAGTGTTTAAAACAGTGATGGGCGTCCAGCAGAGGAGGAACGTGGAGATGATGAGCAACGACATGCGGAAAACGCGCTTTTGGCGCTCACGTCGCTCACGGTGGCGTTTGACGGCCCTTCGCAGGGCAATGATCACCGAGACGGATGTGCGCATGCCAAGCGGAGCATTTCCGCGGTTGCTGCTCTGCGAGGCGTCCGTGATCTCGGGCAGCTGTTGCTCAGATGTTGACATGAGGGAAAAGTTATTTTTCCTCCTCATCTTTTTCTTCTTCTTCTGTGTAGCGTGGAAGCGTGTACCAATGCGTATGTTGAGTGCCTGCAGGATCTTGGTGTACGTGACTAGCATGATGATGGCAGTCAAACAGAAAATGGGGATTTGGGCCACTAGGTGGTAGTACAGACCAAGTTCAGTGTAATATTCGTTGACGTGGACAACGGTGGTCTGATTGGCTTTGGTGGGCTCCGGTCCCAAGAATCCCACCTCGATAAATGGCACCAAGAAACTGAGAAAGGACAGCACCCAAATGCAACCCAACAGAGCTACCGCTCGACCCATAGTCAACACACGATTGGCTGGTTTCACGGAGATGTCGTATCGGTCCAAAGTGATGGCTAGCACGTTTGCTGCCGTAGCCACGCTTGCGAATGACACGCAGGCCTCATGAAAGCAGCAGACGAGCACCGTGTCGTCTTGCAGCGATAGCATCAACACAACAATGGTCAGAGGGATGCAGCAAACGCACACCAACACATCCAGCACATGGAGGTTCATGGTGACAATGTTGCTGACAGAATTGACCAGGTTGGACTTCATGCAGTAGAGGGCCAGTACGGTCAGGTTGCTGCTCAATCCCAGGACGATCTCCAGCATGAGGAATCCGGTCAGAGACACCTGGAAGCTGAGTGTGTAAGGGTAAGGGCTTGCCACCGTCATGGCGGGACTCACGGACTCTGTGATGTCAAGGACTGTAACGTTACTCATGGTGCTTTCTTCCTCCGTTGCGGGAGGGACGTGCATTATCCTAAAAGGTAAAAATAGAAGGATGCATAATAAGAGAAATGTGTGGGAAGAACAGCATTGTGTCATATTGTATTGAATTGAGAATCCATTAGAATATATATATATATATATATATATATATATATATATATATATATATATATATATATATATATATATTTAGCAAACCAGCCTGATCTCATGTCAGTTCGTACTTATTTTACGAGGTGGCTAATTTGTATGAATTTCCAATTCCAATTCAACTTTCTGTGGGCTGTAGCCAAGTTCATTCAAAATTCAGACTCATTCACTCTGAACTCATTCAGAATTTTACATAACTCTGCTTGTTGATGTGCTACTAATCCAAAAGATAGCAGCTAAACAACATTCACATTTATGCATTTGGCAGACGCATTTTTTTTTTTTTATCAGTTTTTGTTTTCCCTGGGATTCAAACTCATGAGCTTGGCATTGCTAGCTAGTGCCATGTGCTACTCTTTGAGCTACAGGAAATTAAAATGAAGTTGTCTGCAATGGTAACAGGATGTTATGATTCAAGAACCAACAAAACCATTAGATAAACTGTGTTTTTCCCTTTTTTCATCTCTTAATGACCAGGTTTAACTCCATTTGCATAACATTTAGCAGATTTCTAACATGGATCAGTTCAGAAAATGCACAAATTGTCTGCAGATTCCCTCTCGGCCTGCTAATGGCTTTATATTAGATAATTGTGTGCACGGTGACTAATAATGCATCGGCCATTCTGTGTTGGTCACTGCTATGAATAGACACACTTTAGTTATTATTTTAGTCCACAATGCATTTTCATTTGTTGTGCAGCGATGGATTGCTCCATTTACAAATGTGACTGTCTTTAGTGCTGGGTTTCATTCATCACCAAGGGGGAAAATTCAGAGAGAGAGAGGATCGCTGAGATAATAAGTATGAACCTGGCTTTTGTAATTTACTCCAATGTAGATGAATGCTTCAAGGTGCCAACATGGAACCAGTAACACTTTGTGTTGTGATGTAGACTGACCGACACAGTGGAGTGAAACCAAATGGAAATTCTAATGACTTCATGAGCTAAAACACAACACCTCACAGATCATCAAGCTTGTTTTCTGGACATCCTTGACGACTAATGACAACTGTCTAATAGTTTATTGTACACATTTGTTGACTTACCCTTCCCCTTCCAGCTTCTTTCTCAGCCTCGGGAGTCAGCAGTCGAGTCAAGATATTCTGGAAGTTGTACAGCTTGTACATCAGCCTCAGGCATGGCCTTTCAAGGAAGTATTCTGCACTTCTTGATCCTCGTAATCCAAGTGATTTTCTCGCTTAGCGTTCAGAGAGGACAATTTGGCAGCAGTTTCTTTAGTTTTTACAAAACCAGCAATATGTTTGATCCCTTGCCATGTCCAGAACTAACAAAAAGGTGTCATTCTCATTCTCTTTGAGAGGTTTCGCTCTTGTTTGTTTAAGAGTCCAAAGAAAATGGCGAGTGATTCAGAGACAACTGAAAACGATTGTTTTGATTGATTATTATATCCACATTAGGGTTGGGAAGTTGTGTTAATCTCCCTCGATACCATTAGGATGAAGAAATCCAGTAACCTGGTCTCAGACCGTTCCTTCAACACTGATGTATTCCCGTTATTGCATTTTTATGGGCCCTAGAAAGTGATAAATCCACATTGATTTGCCGATTTGCATGTGCCATCTGCCAAAGCATCCAAGGTCACAAAATTGTTTAGGTCAGTGTTAGGGGGTGGTGCATTCTGGGTGTTGGAAATCTAATTTCCTGTCCCCTCACAGAAGGTGACCTTTAGGCTGCGTCGTCAATGTTGTCTGAAGCACATTATAAAACCACTCCGCATCCGTGGTGTGCAAAGGAATGACTTCACCTGGGAAACCCACTCTAGGGAATGTCCTTGCAGGCCGGAGAGACTCTGCACTGCACTTTGGAAGCAGTTTTCTTCAGCTCTTTAATCCTTCAATCCTGCCTTGAAAAAAGCAAGAAGTATTGATAAGTGAACAATCAATTATTCATTAAGCCTGCATCAAATCCATCATCAAGTAACGACTTCCATGTGTCATCCATTCATCTTTACCAAGCAGTCTGCGGAAATGCACAAGCCCTGGTCTTGCTTAACGTCCATGTGAAGGTACACCTGTGAACCTGCAGGGGTTGATGGATGGGCTTGTGCATCTTGGGAACAATCTACAAACACTCATTTCCAAAGCAATGCCTTTTAAGGAAGGTAACACAAGCACCTGTGATTTTTAAGTCTGTAATTTCTCACATCATCTTTCAGTCAAGAATACGACTTGATGATTCACGTGTAAAGAGGTGATCATGTTCCAGCCATTAATGAGACATTACACTATACAGTCTTCCCAGATGTCACAGTCCAGCAGACTTTGATAAATCGGGGGAAACAGTAAACCATATCGATCAGGTTTTGGGGGCAAAATTTGTCAGGAGACATGGATCAATAGACTAACTATAGTCGGATTGTTGTATACAGGCAGTGGCAAGATAGTCAAAATGTACAAAATACAAAATGTAGACACTGAGGAGGACACGTCCCCTCAGATATTCAGATTAGTCATCAAACTGGAGTTTTCACTGATACATTTTTTTTTTATTACCTACATTCCTTCAGTCATGAATATTTAGTTGCATTCTTGAAATATGCATTATAAAGTTCAGCTCTATCCTTCGTTTTGTTGATTTATTCAAGTTTGATTTACTAGGACAACTCCAATTTTGACAGATTGCTCTCTAAAAGATGCTGGTGTCACCCAGGGAGCCGTATATCTGCTATCTTCTAAGTTTCGACATCTGCTTTTTTTGGGATTATAACTGTTTAAATGGTTTTCTATCCAGTGGCATGCATATTCATTCAATCACATTTGATCTCCAAAGTTATTCGACATCTTCCTCTTACCTGTGCGCTCCCGGAGTTCTCATCTGTGGTGCAACAGCTACAGCTTCACCAAAGCATCATCTGAGATCCACAAGTGCATCTTCTGCACACACTTTTGCAGCCGTTGCATATCAGTGCGCCGTAAACCTGCTTCCCCCTGACGAGCATGAATCAAATGCTGTCCGTGTGAACTGTCAGCGGTGCTAGCGGAGTGAAACAGACGTCCTCTGACTATGATCTACTGTCCTGCTAACTCTGTCTTGCTGCTTTTCTTCTGCCTTGATCCCACACGCTCTCTTCAAACTGTGATGCGTTGAAGTGTTGCCGTTGCACCCCTCTGTTGCGCCTCCTCATCCTCTCTTGTCCCCATCTCTCTCTCTCTCGGTCGTTCCTTCTCTATCTTAGTCTCCCTCTCTCACTCACTGCGGCGGTTTTGCAGTGTTGCTCCCTCCTCTGATTGGTTTGTCGTAATGGGGTTAACCCTTTCCTCCCTGGAGAGTGGGGTTGCACTCTTTCTTTTGTTTTCTTGTCATTCTCTCCATCCAGCCTTTCCCTTCATCCTGCGATGGCAGCACAGTCTCGGCTGCATCTGTCAGTCCCTTTGGAGATGCTTCAGGTTCTATTTAAGCACTGTGTCGGAGTTGCATGTTTTCATTCATATTTGATGCCGTGCTCTGTGATGAAAGTGGATAGGGGACTACTGGTAAAAGGGCACAAAAAGAGTGTGGCTCTGTTCCAAACCTAGTGAGCTGCCTACGTAGGCAACATTTTATGGCATACAGGCTGTTTTTAAATACATCAATTGGCTATTTTTTAAAGCAGCATTACATTAATCCATAACGGAGAAGGTTGTCCAAGAATGCAATTGCGATAAGCTCATATATATATACAATTTAGCATATATACAATTTTTAACATATATACAATTTAGATATGAAACGATATAAAAAATACTGGCTGATACCAATAAGCCAATAATATGTTTCATCTATACACACACACACACACACACACACACACACGATATTTAAATACAAATGTCTACATGTATTATTTTCAATTAATAATATTTACAATACTAAGTACATAAATACTAAATATTTCCAGAAAAAAATGTTATGTAATGTAATAATTATGTAATAATGTTAGTAATAATGTTATATGTAATATATTAATATTTTTGAGAATTTATCACAAATTTCTATTATTATGGGGTTATTACAGGTTATTATAAAAATGCATATCTACATGTAATATTTTAAATAAATATTTACTAAACATGAATGTACTGATAATACTCAATATTCATTTTCAGTATGAAAATATTAATTGTGAGAAATATATAAGTAAAATTCTATAATTATATTATTCTTTCATATTTATTTTGAGATATGCTAAAGATTATATTTAACTAGCCTACTTAAATTATTAGTACCTTTAAAGATTAACATAAGCATAGATAGTGATTTTGAAAAGGTAATCTAAATGTAAAATTAAAGGAAATAGACAATTACATATCTAACATTGACCGATAAATTAATGAATGTCAACCCATATCGACCGATAACCAATATGTACCACTATATATGCATCCGTAAAAATGCACAATGCAAAAAAAAAAAAAAAAAAGTTCAGGCTATTTAAACACACATGATTTCACCCAATATTTGTGTGTGATATATTATATTTTTTAGATTCAAATGTCATAAGCAGCATGCTAATGGTAAATTATTAAAATCGTTTGTTCCTAAGGTCTCACGTTGACCTGTATGCTAATTGTATGACGTAAGAGTTGCTGCCTATGTAGAGCAAATTGTTAACTTACGAGATTCTATTTGTAGTCAACTGTGTAGGCAGTATTGCACTAGCTTTAGGAATGGAGCATGTGTGTTTGATTTATATGATGGGAACACTTAGTGTGTGTGTAATATGTAGAGGAATTGTGATTGATAGTTTCAATTAAGTCGGCCTGTCAGCTGGCAGAAAGAGCAGTCTTTCTCAATTTGTTTTGTTTGGCTTATTTGGCAGGTAAGGTGGGCGTCTAAAGTGACAGTTTCTACAAGAATATGTGTTTGTGTGTGTGTGTGTGTGTGTGTGTGTGTGTGTTCACATTTGAAGCAGTTGTTGGCATGCAGCTCTCCACACCTTCTGATTCTGAAAAGCACATGTTGTATTATTAAGTGGTAAACAGTCTTCTATAGACATGGCAGCAGCGCCACTGAAAACTTTGCACTAAAGACACGCTCGATATTTCAGCTGCCATTAATATTTCAGCATGCTTTCCCAGCAGCCTTCCAAGACTGCAGAGTAATATTCTGTTATTCCTTACCATTTTTCTGTGATGATTTTTAGAGGGAAATGACACTAGCGTTCAGCGTTGTGTGCTGTGAATAAAAATGTATGATGAATATTAAAAATAGCTCTTTTGATTGCCATATATATTGTTCCTCACTCGACAGTTATGTGTCTCAATATATGTGTGGTTATATGAAAAAACAGACAGATGAAGGCTGTGAAAAGAAAAAATTAGTGCAGTAAGTATATTTTACAGATATGTTCACTTACTGGACTTTGGTGGGTACAGTGATGGTATCTGATTGTAAGAATACAATGTTACTTTTTAGACCTGTTTTCTAACTGATTCTTATCTCAAAAAAAAAAGTAATGTTATTTACCATATTAATACCATGGGATTTTCATGGCACATGTCCAAAAAGTCCAAAGTAATGTAATTTACCATATTAATACCATGGGATTTTCATGACACATGTCTAAAAACATGATACAAGCATGGTGCCAAGTGCCACATCTAAAATATTGTAGTTTTTTTAAGGTAACCTAAGTATAGGCTACACCACCATTCAGTCTCTTCTGCTCACCAAGGCTGCAAAACAGAAATATTTATACAATTTAAAATAACAGTTTTCTATTTGAATATATTTTAAAATGTAATTTATTCCTGAGATGTAAAGCTGAATTGTCAAGCATCATTACTCCAGTCTTGAGAATCATATGATCCTCGAGAAATCATTCTAATATACTGATTTACTGCTCAATAAACATTTATATTATTATCCATCATAAATACAATTGTGCTGCTTCATATTTTGATGGAAACCATGATACAAATGACAAATAGAAACTTCAAAAGAACAGCATTTATTTGAAATTGTATTAGGCCTATATTGCAAAATATAAGCTACCATGGTATTTCCATGTTGTACATGTTGGGTTTATGTTGGGTAACTGGGTTTATGTTATACAACACATATTTTAGTCATATAACCTATTATTAATATAAATAAACATGATTTATGCAGAGAATATGCTAAGTATTTTGAACGCACTGTGGAGTAATGGAGTGTGCCATCTAAAATTTGCGCTCTCTAAAACTTCTTTCGTTTTTTAAGTGGAGTTTACCTCAGAAATCTGGTCTGGTCAAAGAGACAGACTCGATTAAATTTAAGCTGCACACTTTTCTGGAGCGACAGACAGACAGCTGGGATTTCCAGCACTCAAGCTCAGCTTCGATCCGTCCGCTATCGCTCTGGGAGTAAAACTGCTGAAACCCTGTTGGACTTCTGATTTTTCTCGGCCTGGCCATGTGAGAGGCTTTTTTTTGGCTGTGCCAGAAATCAGTTTGAGCAAGACAGCGGTCTCAGCAGTGGCTCTTTTATCTCTCTAGTGCAGTGCCACTCATGCTCTTTGTAGCCGGAGTGTTCAGTCTCCCGGTAGATTAGCAGAACGCTAATAGAGTTACCCGGCTTTGTGTTACTGAAGTGGCAGGAGTGTTTTAATCACTCGCTTCTTAATACGCACTGTAAATCTGAACACTTTCTCGACTAAAGTGGTAAAAGCAAGAGAAAACTGGAGAAGAAAGTGTTTTACATTTTTAGGTGAAAGCAGGACGCTTCTAAAATGAACAAATTAAAGTTAAATGCTAGTTGGGATGATCATTCAGTGCTAATTAACATACTAATTTCACATCATCTATTTTGATGCTGTTGTTCATCGGGTTTAATTTAAACCTGTCCCCTTAATCGAAATCCTCTTTGTTTTTGTGTCAGATAAATACTGTAATGCAGTAATGAAATTATAAGCTTTAAATAAAGCAACTTGGGCCCCGCCGTTAAACTCAACTTGTGGCGGATTGCAGTAGTTCTGCACAAAAGAGGGCTTTTATAGACACTCTGTTGTTATTTTTTTAATGGTTTTACACACTCGTGCCGTAGAACTGTTGTATAAACGCAATATCACACTCGTAGACATGAGATATGGCTGAATATTGGCACGCTGTGATTACCTACATGGTCAATCAAACTGTAGAATCAATTAGCCGGTCTGCAAATTTTTTCAATCCTCTTATTCAGTGCTAAATGTTCATCTCTGTGCAATCAATGAATAATAATTGTCGTGGGGCTCCACTGATGTGCTTATACTCCAGCCAGCCTGCATTTATAAGCCCTTTGATGTTTAAGCAAACAAATCACTCATCTTTGTTTGCATTTATGACACTCTGAATCTGATTTGTGTGCGATACACGGTAGCCTGAAGTGATTAATCTTTATTGTTGAAGCTTGTAAATTTGATAATATGGTCAGTGAGGCAAGACTGTTTTGTCTGTGCGTAATTGTGGTCTTTCTCACTCTCTTTTTCATCTTTGATGTCTCATTGCATCATCTGTTCTTATTAGCACGTTATGAGATTTGTTTACTGAATGTGTTCTGTGTCATCTCTGGTCCTCTGTGATGTCAGACTAATTGGTTACATTAATTAGTGCTGGTGAGGTCACATGCATCGTAATGATTGTATTCATGAGATTAATGGCTTTACATGTTCTTGATAAAAAAAGACTTTGGGGCCGTCAAATAAAGAATTACGGTGTATGTTAGTTATAATTGGACGTAAGTTGTAATAGTTAATGTTGACTGAACATTCTGCATTTTATATATTGTTGATTAAGCTTGCTAGAAATGAAATAATCATTAAGCAGGTTTATGAGTTTTATATGATAAATTACATTTTTCTTCACTCAGAGGGATAATATGCAGTTTCCATAACTAATTTACCTCCTTATTCTTTGGATCAATGCTAAAAAAGCTTCATGTATTTGTCAGTAACTTTGTCAGAAAGAGAGAAAGAAATATTAAATTGCCCAATGAAAATGACTTGAATTATGACTTCCAAGTACATAAATGCAAACTTCCCAAAGAGGACTCAAATGCAGCTATAATCTAGTGAAAATGGAGAACCAATCATACCTGAAATCATGCAGTCATTATTTTGGAAATGATTGCATTTCATATAAATTGAGGTGGATGCAATTACGGTTCAGTAGACAAAGTAAATGTGTTTTTTCAGAGGCCTTTTGTTGGATTCAGTTGGTTTCACAGCCTGACCAGTCTTATCTGGTTGGACAACTGGTCTACCATTCTGACCCGGTTAACAAATGGCTAAAACAACTTGAAATATTTCAAACCAGACCAGTTTGACCAATGGAAACCGTCCTGGTGTCCAGCAGAGAACAGCAAACCACCTGAGGCTTGTTCATGAGTTCTCAACCTTGAAGTCACAAAAGATATAGATATTTCCAGTTATGCAGTTAACAAAAGATTGTAGCTTAATAAAATTTTGGGCTAAAATTTAGGAGCAAAAAAGGCTGATAACACTAGTTTAAGATAATGTTGCAATTTTGCTCAATGCACTGAGATTTTAAATGCATTTATAAAGTACATGACTATTCCTATATATTACAGCATAGCACACCAAAGGAGACGGAGCAGCTTTACTCAGTCACTGCAAACTCCTTGACTTCCTGTTTGAGTTGCATGTTTACATTAGCTTGTTATCGTGAGAAAGGACAGGTCCGCTGTTTCAGAATGCAGCAGACATGCTCCAGAGGACACATTGTTCACCCCGCTGTCAGAGATTCAAGAGAGAAACTGCTATGTCATGCATTAACAAATCCTGGGGTTCTCCACACTCTGTTTAGTATTACAAGAGCTATGTAATAAACCTAGTGAGCCGTGTTGCTGTCCACTGCCTACACTGACAGTAAAGCAGCATGATATTGAAATAATTTGAAACACTATACACTAGAAAAATAGGAAAACACAGATTGTTCTCAATTTTTTTGCATTCTATTGATGTAATCCTCCAAAATATGTAATGAACTAGATTAAATTGTGGAGGGTGAATGTGAAATGTCACTTGCTCACCAATTGGATCCTCTGCAGTGAATGGGTGCCGTCACAATGAGATTCCAAACAGCTGATAAAAACATAACTATAATACACAGGACTCTAGTCGAAACTATATGTTTGTAATGAAGTAGATCATTAAAACATTTTTAACCTTAAACCATTGCTTCTGGCTAATATACATTGGGCCCTATATAATACACCCGGCGCAATGGCGAGCGTGATTTCACCAAGTACAACATGTTCCTGGATCAACATCCTTGTTGATCCTGGAACAACATTCCAATCAACCAATCAGAATTGAGATATAACTTTTCAGAAAATATCTGTTTTAGGCTTAAAATCAGGGTTAGGTTCTTCTACACTCTTGTTAATCAGCCATCATTTCCCACAGATTTTAGGAATAAATTATGGGTAAGGTTAGGTTTAGGGGTAGGGATTAGGTTAAGATCAACATAGATCAACTCAAACTTGGTCTAAAGTCTGGCGCAATGTTTTTTCTTTGTTATTTAAAGAGCGTACACGCTGCCTATTAAACACAGGGACGCACGGCAGCACACAAACATGCCAAATATTACAAATTAAAGGATTGCAATGCGTAAGATTTTTTTTTGTAGGCTAAATATATATATATATATATATATATACAGTGTTGGGAAGGTTACTTTGGAAATGTAATAGGTTACAGATTACAAGTTACCCTGTTTAAAATGTAATAGTAGTGTAACTTTTTCAATTACTTTATTAAAGTAATGTAACTAATTACTTTTGAGTACTTTTTGATTACTTTTGTAAATTTGTGAAAATTAAAGAATAATAAATAAAAGCATATACATCAACTTAAATACAGTTATCTAATAAGCATGTGACGTATTCTGTGTAATAAAATCCTAAACATTGGTGTTTCTTTTAAACTGCTGTCTCTTTGTATATGATGATAGTTTTCAAAACTCAAAATAAGTAAAATGCACATGAAGTGACACAGAGCAGTTCTAGAAATTATGTTTATGTGCTCGTGTACTCCTATATTGAGGCAGCAGAGGTTGAAAACACCACGAGCTTCAGCAGGCCTATGTGTAGTAAATGAAGCCATGTCTTTGCCATTAATTTACATTGTCTGGAAAATTCAAACTCATACAAACAAATTCATGGACAAAACTATTTTTTATCTATTTTAAATCTTTAATTTGGGGACATGCAAAATAATTAAAAGTTCTCTCCTGAACTGCACCTTCACTTCCATTTTTCTCTTCAGTCTTTTTATTTTGCCCTGTTATGCATCTCTCTCATGACTTTAATACTCAAGATTAAACAAAACTATACTTTACAATACAATACTCTCTACAATACTACAATATCTTTATAGAAAAATCCTATATATAATCCATATTCTTCCCTTACAAAAATTAACCATGCTTTTATTAGCCTATATAAAAGTAAAATAACCATGAGTAATTTTTTTTTTTTTTTTTTTTGCAAATGGATTTGTATTTATTTTTAAATAAATACATTTGTAAAATAATTTTACATTTTTGGTTATCACAGTTAAACAATAGTAACCATTTTCTCTGGATTTATAGTTAAATATTAAAACGTTAATTTTCGTAAGGGTTGTGTTGTTGTCTGTCGTAGCTCCCCCTAAACCTATAAAAAAAATCTGAATTTTTTTCAGCTAAATTACTACTGTAACATTACAACAGATAATAATGGTGTCCTTTATATAGTATTTTGAGTGATGACTGATGAGCAACGTGCTGCTGCTTGATTAAATAAAGAAAAAAACAAAGACAAAAAAGCATCTATACAGATGAAACTGACCTGAAACCCTGAACAGTAGTTCTGCTTCTCTGCTCCAGCTGTCCACTCTATTCTTTCTCTCTCTCTCTCTCTCTCTCTCTCTCTCTCTCTCTCTCTCTCTCTCTCTCGCATTGATTACTCGGAGTCTGATCCAAACCGTTTGGCGGAGGCGCAGAGAGCGCGCAAGTCATGATTAACAATTCATGACTTATTAGAGATTTAATTATCAAATGGCGGATTCGCAAATGATCGCTTTAGTACATTCGGCAGGCAATTATACAATAATGATATTAAATAGTGGGGCAAAATCGGCTGCCAGGTCACCGGGAATTGTCCCGGTTCTCCCGGTGTCCAGTCCGCGCCTGATTTCCACAGACACGCAGAATGTGGAAGTCATATATTGCATTTTTGGGGCTTAATATTCACAGACACTAGTCCATGTCATGTTTTGATTCAAGTGTACTGACCTACTTTTGATTTAGTCATCCAAAATGTGGCATATTGCGTCCGCGTTAGGCATTCCGTTTTTATGACTGGATTCTACGAAACAGACTGTGTTTCCGCATCCCGGAAATTATTAGGGCGTATGTCTCAGAATAGTCAGTGCAATTTGGGAAATAAATCAGTTAAATCTGTATGTGGATGCGTAAATATTCAAATGTAATCCCCTTTGTAATCGTTAAAGATTTCATAAGTAACTGTAATTTAATTACTCATTTTTTCGTAGTAACTGTAACTAATTACAGTTACAATAATTTTGTAATTAAATTACGTAACGCCGTTACATGTAACTAGTTACTCCCCAACACTGTATATATATATATATATATATATATATATATATATATATATATATATATATATATATATATATATATAAATGCCTACATGTCATAATGGATAGTCATCGCATGTATCAGAATTAGGCTATTTGCTTGCACACAAACAGCCATTGTCTTTGCTTTATCCATTATATTGCTTTCTTCAGTGAAAAGGTATTCTGGTTTGAAATCAGGAGAGAAATATGCACAGATCAAACGCCATTTATAAGTTTAAACATTCCCAAACAGATCTAAAGAAATATGTGGGTGGATTTTGATGCGAGAGAACAACAGTAGATGGACTGGGGGAGGCATTATTATTGATTATGGACTTTAAGTTAAAGCACCTTAATGATAGATTTAATTTGCAAACACTTTCACTTCACAGCATGTTAATTGATGGACTGGAGTGCTGTGGATTACTTGTGGATTATTGTGATGTTTTAATCAGCTGTTTGGACTCTCATTCTGACAGCACCCATTCACATCCACTGAGCAAGTGATGCAATGCTACATTTCTCCAAATTTGATGAAGAAACAAACACATCTACATCTTGAATGGCCTGAGGGTGCAGTAAATTTTCAGTAAATTTTAATTTTGGAGTGAACTATTTCTGTAAAATGCTGCCTAAGTAGGCAGCTCAAGTTCATAAACACATTATTCAATAAATTGAGTTCAACCACTGAGGTATATTTTTTCATTTAACAAACTCGGTAATCACTTAACCAGAATGTTGAACGCAGAGTACATATTTGTACGTGAATCACAGTTGTTTGTCCTGGCCATAGAAAATATGTTGCATATTTATTTTTTCTCCCAGGGACCCTAAACAACACACTGCGCACTGCGGGATCATCTGATGATTATCACGTGTCGTCGAGCTTGACAGTCACTTGAACGTTTGGGACGTGAACTCATCATTCACGAGCCCATGTGCAGTTAGAAACCCACCAGCTCCTGCTGTGAGGCTCAGAAGACAAGACGTCCTGTTTGTTTTTCCACATCAAGAGAGCTTTTCAGTCGGATGTCGCTCAGAGAACCAGAGGAACTTCCATGTAAACATTCGACGTGTGAACATCGAATGCAGACAAGAATGTCTCCCACTTTCTCACGCTAAAACCCATCGGTATTCATCAGGGCTTTCAAAAGCGGGATGTGCACCCCATAATATGCTCATGAAGTGGTGGGCATTAGTATTTAGTACTGACAAGCTGACTGATCTCTTTCCCGTTCCAGTAGAGATGACTGATGTTAGCGATGCTGCTGCGGTCTCCGAATGAATGAGCTGAGATGTTGTTCTTGGCCTGCTCCAGTGTTTGAATATGTGGTTTATTTTTGTGAGTAATGATAATAATTGAAAGCTTTTTTAATCTATTATTTTGCTTCAAGATTTAGATTAGCAATCTAGTCAGGCATGCGTATAAAAATGTCAAATCGCTATGTTAGAAAGAGTTTACAACATGGTTATTATTATTATAGTAAACTAAAACTTTAAAAAAAATTATGTTAAAACCTAACTTATCATTGCATATTTAACTTTCAAAAAAATAACTTTAAACGAATCCAAAATATCCTTTTGAATTATTGGTAATCACTCACACATTATAAACAGTGAATAATGTAGCATACAGTACACTTGTTTGAAATATTAATTGTCGAATAATGGCTACTTTTTTAAACAGTAGTAGGCAGAATTTTGTATATTTTAAGCTGCAGCTATTTCATTCTGGATATAAGGTAGAAATACTTATGTTCACCTTGAAACACCCTTGTTCAAAAAAGGGTGTCAGGATAAAAAAAGGAAAAGCAGGTTTACGATTCGTCCTGGACTTCAAAGGTGCAGACACTTCAGTCTGTCTTTCTCCTGCACTGGTCCCTGCACATATAACACGGTCTGAATATCTGATGACTGCTGCTGCCTGACAGACACAGCGGCATCAGGCTTTCAGATGGATCCCGTCTGTCCAAGCCTTGGGCTGAAAGCTTGCATTGTAAATAACGGTTCAATTAGAGCATCTGCGCAGGTGAAAGAGATGCGGGATCTGCTGCTTTGTACTGAAGATGAGCTTCATGAAAAAGGTGAGGAGAGTGTTCTGTCTTCCAGCAGGACTGTGAATTCTGGGTAAAAGTGTTGTAGTACTGGTGTATCCTCATGTGCCCAGACCGTCTGCGAGGGGAATTAAACTCACACCTCTACTAATTGTCTGCTTATTTGTAAACTGCAATTGTAAGAACAAATTATAATAATATTTGGTGTAGCAAACTAAATTTACTTAAAATTATGTTCAGACCTTTTTATTTTATTTGATTATATTTATCAATGCAATGTAATGCAGTAATGTATTTATTTTCTGTAGCAATACAATGCTTAAAAAGAATTTTAGTTTGTGTTATCAATGCAATGCAATGTAATACTGCAATGAGAATTTATCTTATTTTATTTTACATTTAAATTGAATGCAATGCAAACCAACCAACCAAATTAATTTTTTAATTTAATAGGGGTCATATGATGCTGCTAAACATTATTTATGTTAGAACATTATTTGGTGTAATGCAATGTGTTTATGTAGTTCAAAAAACACATTATTTTCAACATACTGTAGATTATTGTTTCTCCTCTATGCCCCGCCTTCTGAAACACATACATTTTTACAAAGCTCATCATTTTGAAACGCGAGGTGTGCTCTGATTGGCCAGCTATCCAGTGCATTGTGATTGGCCGAATACCTCAAGCATGTGACGGAACTGTTACGTCTCTTAACATATTGTGATGGCATCTCCCGGCATAACGAGACATAACCAAAAAAACTCATTACAAACAAGGCATTTGTTGCATCCACAGGGGACATAATTACTGATTATAATGATTTATACTGTGTTTTTACACGTTGAGTTGCGTATCGCGCCTCATAAACATAAAACCATGTCTGCATTTGTGATCGGAGAAACAACAAGCGCTACTCTACACTGCTCAAAACTCGCGTTTGAATCATCAGTGACAAATTCTTTAAATATAAAACATGTACTTACAGTCTGTGAGTCAGAAGCGCCAGACTGTCCTTGCAAAGTTGGAACTGCCTCACTTTATAGAAACAGACATTGTGCCACAGACACATTTTAGCAGCAACAACAATATTACAGTGAGAATAAAAATTACGTCACCTTTCTTTGCATGAACATTTGGGCGGCGTTATGCAAATCATTCCACACAGTGACGTAGAGATGTGAGGGCATTTAAACATCCGTCTTAGGGGGGCATGGACAAGTCTTAACTTTTATAAAGAATATCTCTTTGGATTTGAGACTTTAGTCTTTGCAACTTTACAGAGCTTGTAACACTCCAAAGAGAAAGGATTTTTTTATAGCATCATATGACCCCTTTAATCTGATATTTAATCTGATCCAAAACTGATCTGGCCAAATGTATTTTTTTTTTTTTTTATTAATTAATTAAAAAAAATTCCTCAATTTATATTCAAGTTCAATTTAATTTTTAAGTAAATTTTAGGTACTGGTTAATCTAAAACTAAAAAGACACCAAATGTATTTAATTTATGTTCACTTAATTTAAAATTTAATATAATTAAAATATTGATTTAAATTTTATTTTACTAATGCTATGCAATGCATAACTTTTTTTTTATATATTTTTAATTTTTATTTTCAAAGTGATGCAGAGTAGTAATGTGCAGGACTAATCAATGTAACCAACTCAATTATTTTTACATTATATATTTAGGGAATGGTAAATCAAAAATTAGTTAAAACATTTCATTTATATTAAATGCAATAACGAAGTTTATTTGGGATGAAAATGTGCCTGATTCAAATATGCACCAGGACATTTCTTATAGTGAGATATAAAACACCAATAAAGTCTTTTCCGCTTGTTTTGGCTTCATCTATAAAAGATGTTACATGTAAGCAGACAAGACTTATAAAAAACTATGGCAAATCCAGCAACCAGTTCCTCTTCAGAAACACTTACAGTAACAGCCCAGAGACTTGTAAACATGCCTTTGGTTTCCTGACAGACTGATAAAATCCTGTGCATCTTGATTCCCAGAAATTGTGTAAAACCAGACAGATTTGTGCAGTATGCATCAGTCTGTGAACAATCTGTTATCCACGAGCATATCTGAGACTGACACTAGTGTTACAGAGCCACACACACACACACACTTTTTTGTGCTGTTTAAGGGTCACCTCAAATGCCCTGTCTTGTGTTTATCTTAATTTCAAATCTGCTGTGATTTATTTCATCCTTTGAGTTTTTTCTCATCCTTTTCCTTTCTCTCACTTTTGTACCTGTCTCTGTAGCTGTACTTTCAGAGCGATCGTAATTGAATAACCTTTACATCAATAGAGTAACACTCTTTGCTCCTCTTCAAAGGGTCATTGAGACGAAACACGGCCTATTGTGTGTCTTCATGGCTGCTTTAATGAACTGTTCTTTGATGATTGTTTCAGTTGTAGGTAAGTAAACTTATTTTTCAGTAGCGTGACAATAACTTTGCTGCTTTTATCTGCTTTTAAGATCAGAATAAACTCAACAGATAATACTCAAAGAGTTGGAGAAATGTTGCATTGCATCACATTGCTCACCAAAGTGAATGGGTGCCGTCAGAATGAGAGTCCAAACAGTTGATAAAAACATCACAATAATCCAGTCCATCAGTTAACATCTTGCATAGCTAAAACCTGTGTGTTTGTAAGAAAGTTTGATTTATTAGTTGTTTAGACCCTCATTCTGACGGCACCCATTCACTGTAGAGGATTAACTGACGAGCAAGTGATGTAATGCTAAATTTCTCCAAATCTGATGAAGAAACAAACTCATCCTAATCTTGGATGTCCTGAGGGTGACTACATCTTCAGCAAAAGTTCATTTTTGTGTGAAATATCCCTTTAAGGTTAGCCATTTGCTCAAACCATTAACCATAAGAGTTATTTTGAGCCACATGCTATTGAGTTTAGCATCCAAATAATGATCTACATAAGCTAAATAATGTCCTTTTGCTTTACTTTTCATAAAATGTCTTACTTGATGTTTGCATTTGTTTGGCCTTTATTAGTTCTCAGCGCTCACCTCTCAGAAAGTGGCTCCAGACCGTTCAAGCACGACAGCCGTAATGAACTTAATAACCGTGAAATGAAGTTTTGTGATCTATGGAGAGGAGTAGAGTTTCTGTGAGTAAATCCTTGTCACATTCTGCACTTTTTTTGTTAAAGAGAATGACACGAGACAGTAAGTGTTAAAAGCGGAGACAGGCATTCTGCACGGACATAAATGTTCAATTATCTTTATTTTCACGACTGCACTTAGTCCATTCTGAGCATGAACAAAACTAATTGACTGCGGATTTGGTTTCTGGTGTGACGTTATTTGTAATGGACTGCGGTCCTTATTGTTAGAGTCTATGATATAATCTTCTCTTTTTCGCTTCCGCTGCATATGCGAGACTCTTGCTTATGAGCTGACTTGAGTTATTTCAACCCCAAAATAAACCTAAAGTACCTCACGCTTGCTGTTTCTACTCCACGTGCATCTTAAGACGAGCCTCGTTGTGACTGAATGCAAGAGCTTGTACGCATTCAGAATGCTGTGTTGCTCTTTTAATATTTTAATAACTCATTGTAAAAAAACATTTATTTTAGGTGCAAGACAGGCTTCTGTAAGCTCTGAGACTCTCTGGGTGCATTTACACTGCAAGGCCTAAAGCAGAGAATTATTGTCTTATATTTCCCATCTGTTTTCCTAGAAAAAAAAACAAAATGTATCTTCCAAAATGGGAACCAACCAAATTCATTTTTATGTGACATTGTGGGATAGGTTAATCCGAAATTGATTGCCAAACTATTTTAGTCTTTCTTTTAGTATTTAATTTATAATCAGTGCTGTGCAATTCAATGCAACCAACCAAATTCATTTATTAAGTGACATTTACAAACAGGTTAATCTAAAAACAGATAAAACAAACACCCAAGGATTTATCTGCTCCAACTGATTTATTTGTATTTTATGTTATTTTGATATTACATCTAATTCCATTTTCAGTTTATTTTCAATGCAGTGCAATGCACTGAATATAACCAAATTATTTTGTGGCATATAGGGACAGGTTAATCTGAAATTAGATAAAACACCAAAATTGACATGTCCAAATTAATGTTTATTTATTTTATATTATTGTCAGATTATTTATTTTATTTCATAATTTAATTTAATTTAATTTTCAGTGCAGTTCAAAGCAATGCAACCAACTAAATATTTTTTTTTTAGATTTATTTATTTATTTTGGTAAAATTTATTATAGGAACAAAATAAAATTAAATAAAACCAAATTTGATCTGACCAAATTCATTTACATGAATAATTGTAATATGAATTATTGTATTATTTAATTGTTTTATTTATTAATACAATTCAGCATTATTTTAATTTATTAATGCAATGTAACGTAGTAATGATAATTATTTTATTTATTAACATTGGTATGTAATGCAGTAATGAAAATTTGCAATACGTTAATGAAATTTTATTTTATTTTTCAATGCGCAGTACACTGCAGTGCAACTAAATGCATTTTAAAATGACATTTGGATATGAAATTGATCTGTTACACTATTAGCTTTTGTTGTATGTTTGAATACATTTTCAAAGTCTTTTGTCATTTTTTGCTTCCCATACATGTCATTATTAAATAAAACACACCATATGGGTTACTGTAATTTAACATGCATTGCAACCTGTGGTGTGTCAATGTCCCAATCCAGATGATATCACATAATATGTGTGTTTCTCTTTCTTTACAGATCAGATCTGTGCCAGATTTTGACAGTATAAATGTAGCCTGTTCTCAGATCTCGGGCCCTCGGCTCCACAGATGAATCGTGGGCTGTGATCTTCGTCCCTGGCAGGGCTTCAGCTCGCCCTCATGTCTGCCATCTGATTCTACACCTGCCAAACAACATGACCTCATCGGCACGGCACGGTGAGTTTGCCAGTCTATGATCATCGTTACAGACACAGCCTTACAGCATGCTCCAAAAATGCATTGTAAAACCTGATATTACTTGGTTGGCTTATAAAATCTATTGCTTTGATTAGTTTGAAGTGCTCCAGAAAGAATACCAGCATGCTCTGGATTCTCTGCCTCAATCCTGAGATGCTCACTAGGGGGTGCAACATCTAATAAAACATCATTATATCTAATAAAAGGTGATTTCTGCACCTCAAGTTTCACCAAATGGTATCACAGAGTTGCTATTATAATGACTGTTTCCAAACTGTTTTCCAAACATGAATCAGGAAGCAATATTATATTAGTAGCAAATTAATTAGTAATAATTAATATTTGGAATGAGTTTTCACTTTAGTTTAAGTTTTAGTGATTTGTCTTTTTTTATTAGTTTTATTGTTATTTTTTTCTGATCAGGAATTTAACTTAAACTTATTTATTTAATAGCAACATTTCTTTAAATTGTTTTAAGTCTTTTATCTAATACCTGTATTTTATTTCAGCTTTATTACAAATGATTTTTAACCTTTTTAGTTTTAGTTAACAATACGAACAGTGTTATTTCAGTATCATTGATATACTATTATTTTAGTAAAAGTTTTAGTTTCAGTTTTGTTGTTTGTTTTTGTAATGTAATTTTTCAATTTTCTATTTTAGTTTTAATAATTGTTTTATACTTCCAATTGAACTAAATCAAAATGAGAAATGTTGTGAACTAGCTGAAATAAATTTGTTTTATTTTATTTTATTCTATTTCAGTTAATGTTATTATTATTATTATTATTATTATTGATGTGATTATTATTTTGTTTAAAGTTAAAAAAAAAAAGTTTACTTAACTATAATAACCTTGGTGGGAATTTTCAATAGATGCCAAAATTTCAAAGCTTTCTCTTTTTTGAAAGATATTTATTTACTCTTGGAACATGAGAAAAAAATAATTACAATTTTGACCTATATGTATGCTAACCATCCATTTACATATATTCTTTATGCATTTTTCTGTGCTGTTCTACAATTATGGTAAAATCAAGTCCTCAAATTTACAGAGCAAAATACAAAAAATAAAAAGTTTACAAAGCAAACTTTTTTTTTTTATGGAAATAATCCAAATTAAAAGGAGCAGATTTTTCAAACTTGTTGGCTTGTGAGTAAAGTGAATCCCTCGAGTAAAGTCTTAAATCTATTCAGTTGCACCTACATTTTTTCCATTTGTTTGCCTTGTAAATTTCGTTATGTGTGACTCCTTTATGAGCAATTGTATAAGTTTAAAAAAGCAGAATGAGCTGCAAAATGTCAAACGTCTGGCTATGCAAGACTAAGAGCACTAAAAGTTTAGTTTCTGGTTCTTATGAATTCACACGTTGTCTTTGTGTCAGACACGAGGCTCAGATTAGTCATGAACACATTCACTAAACTCGGCGATTTTTCCTGCTAATGTGTGTTTGATGCCAGCGGACCGGATGCTCTGTCTGATGTCATCACCGTGGCACATCCTGTTTCTTTCCTGAAAGGTTTTTCCACTCATTAGCATGCACTTATCAGTCACTTCTGCCATTCATCTCGTTCCACTAATGACAAATACAAACCATAGTGTGAATTATATGCAAGCCACTCGCGCTGTGTAAGAACATTAAATCTCCCTGTGACATAAACAAGAGAACAGGGCACTGTGAAGGTGAAGAGAAACACACTCACAAATCAATACAATGGCTGCTTAGGTGATGTCCTTGTAAAAATTGTTCATTTGGGGGTTTAATATGACCTAGACATGTCTATATGTGGGATTCATCCATTATTAACCTCAAGTTTGAACGGATGACACATTTGAAGTTTAATTATGTAATTGTGTGTAAACATCCCATATACATTTAGGCTAATAAATATATTAATTGTAAGAATTATTATGATTAATAATAATAAATCAGACCCTGTTGCAATTATTAATATTAATCAGTTTAACAGATGATAATAATAATAATAATAATAATAATAATAATAATAATAATAATAATAATAATAAATCATACCAATAATAAAAATAATAATGTTTTTTTCATATTATTAGTATTATTATTATTATTAATTTGTTTTGGACTAAACTTTGTTATTATTATGATTATTAACAATAAATTAATTCATAAAACAATATTTTTTATAATATTAATACAATAAACCAGCTAATAAATCAATGAATTAATAAATTAATAAATATTTTTTATATTAATACAATAACCCAAACTATTAGTAGTAGTAGTTTTTAGTATTAGTATTTAATAATAACAAAATAATATCAAACAAATAATAATTGTTTAACCATATTGCTACTTTTAATCATATTCTGCCACTTTGTGAGTTTGTCTATAAAATGTACAGCTTATGAATGTTAATCAAGTTGTGTAAAAAAAGTATTAGTTTGATCAAGGCCCATTTTTCATTCTGTGCTTTTGTCAAACTATTAAACAGCCGGCAGCTATCAGTTTCCTCTCTGTGTCTGTCTCTAATGTTTCTGGATGCAGCTGGGAGACACTTAAGATCTCTTTGAAGTGCAGCAGATATTTTTAGGCATGGCACACCTAAGGGAGCTGGGGAGGAGGCCGAAACCAGTGGAGAGAGACGGGAAGCGAAATTTAAAGTAATCCATATTTGCTCTGGAGGACGTAGATTTCAAAGATTTAAATATGACCTAGATTTTTAGCCGAGGCGTCAGTAAGCGCTGACGTCACAGAGCGGGCCACAACTGACTTCACAGCTTTCTTCTCCTGTTATAATCAAACGGTTACTGCGCTTCTAGAGCGGACTAACATTTCTGTATGTTCAGTCGCAAAATGGGCTGTAAAGCAGCTAAAAGAAGCATTATTACGTAAGCAGAGAGTCTCGCAATCATTCCGCCGAGGAACGTGAGGTTATGTGTATTGCAATGGTCTTTAAAGGAATTAAATAAAGGATTGAATTGGTTTAAATCAAATAAAGAAAACGTTTTGTAATCAGTTTGAACTATTTGCAAATACTGTTTTCATTTTTAAATACAAATAGCGCTAGAAGAACATTCCGTTCCATTCCCAGAAGATTCTAACGTTTACTGTCGGTCAGACAGGAAAGTTTTCTTTATGTAAACTCCCTCTTCTCTAAACGCTTGGAGAACGTTCTCAAATTTCCTTTTATAAAAATGTCAAAGTTAGGGAATGTTCTGTGTTTGCTGGATGTGTACATACATTAAAAACGCTAAACAGTTTTTCTTGTCTCCTCACATTCAGCTGAACACACGAATCTCATAAATGGTTCTTTATATTTTAAATTCAAGCGAAGTTTGACAAAATGTTGATTCGTTTGCATCACAGGATATCACTGATAGTCATTTAACATTTCTATTGTAGCTATAATAAGTTATCATGGACCACAAAACCAGTCATAAGGGTCATTTTTCGAAATCTAAGCTTTCCACTGATGTGTGGTTTGTCCGGACGGTATTTGTCTGAGATACAACTATTTGAAAATCTGGAATCTGAGGGTGCGAAAAAATCTAAATATTGAGAAAATCGCCTTTAAAGCTGTCCAAATGAATTCTTAGCAATGCATATTACTGATCAAAAATTAAGTTTTAATATATTCACAGTAGAAAATTTACAAAACATCTTACTGGAACATGATCTTTACTTAATGTCGTAATGATTTTAGGCATGAAATAAAAAATGATCATTTTGACCCGTGCAATGTTTTTTTTTTTTTGGCTATTGCTACAAATATACCCCAGAGACTTAAGACTGGCTTCACGGTACAAGCTCACAACTATTATATGTTTATCTACATGTTACATCTTAAAATGAAACACTGAAGCGTCACACTGAAAATCATAATAAAGCCCCACTTCCTTTGATTTGATTGGCCATCTCAATAATAGTGACACTGATAGAGCTGTTGAAGCAGAGGCAGGCCATCCTAACTTCTTGTCCTACAATTAGACATCATAAGTGTGTTTTGTGTTTTGTCAGCTTAATTAAAACGCATCTCTCGCATGACAGAGTTTCTGGGTAGTAATTAGCCAGCAGCACTCAGCAGGTAAAGGATCTTGCTTTATAATGGAATCTCCACAGGTTGCGTTCTTTTCGCAAAAGCACAACGTTAATGGAAGGTCATGAAAGAAACAACGAACACTTTGCAGTTTTGACTTTATCATGCTCCCCTGAGGTGTCTTTATAGTGTTGAGCATTTCAAGGGAGTTTCTAGTTCGTATATTATTAACATAAATAGTCTTCGCCTGCAGTAGAGAGTCGTTCTCTGTCTGCACACAATAGAGCTGCTTCATGGCTGACAACAAGGGCGTTAGAGTTCAGTAGAGACAATGTGACATGCCTACCAATATCCAGCGACTCCTAACTTGTCCCTAGCAATTTGGCATTTAATTGATCAAACAATTAAATGTCAGTTGTCTGCCGTTATGTCCCCACCAATGCCAAAATCAAACCCATGACCTTGGCTGACAAGCAAGTTTTATTTCTCCAATATAATGCAAGTAAACACAACCTGAAAATGTAAACAAAAATAGTCCAAGTGTTTTTTATTCATGTTTAGGAGCATCCGTTTACAGTGGGACACATTTTAAAGGTCATTTGCACAGGGAAACACAATATAATCTCACCGTCTTTAACGTATCTGGCTGCGCTCAGTTGCCTTCTGTAATTTTTCAGCCCGTGTTCATTCGCCTCCAGGTCAAGATCCCCAGACGGATGCAGAACACATAAATTAGTTTTGCCATCTCATAAACGTTGAAGTGGTAATTTAACCTCTTGCGTTTAGTCAGCAGTTATACTTCACTGTCATGAAGTCTGATGGCTTCAGTGAGGGCCCACGTTCATGAAAAACTATAAAAACAATATCCATTACCCTGCTAAACCATCTGTTAGTCAGCACACAAAAATATCCCTCGCTCAGCATAACGCTCACAGATATATGGAGTTACAGTCAAACCAAAATGTATTCAGACTCCTTCAACATGTCTCACATTATCACTGTTTATTCACTATAGTTTAGAAAATAGTAGTAAATTATGACAAGAGTTATGAGTAAAACTGTATCTTGATAATGTCAGATAACAACCACTAGTAAAAAATTATATTTGGTGTCTGAATAATGTTTGGTTTGACTGTGTAAGTCTGTATGGCCATGATAGCACCATATTCTGTCTGTTTTCAGTTTTTTGGCAATGGGTCAACCAAATTTGTTAACGCTTCATTAGCATTGGTGACCCTGCAGCACAAAAGCAGTCTTAAGTCTCTGGGGTATATTTGTAACAATACACTGTATGGGTCAAAATTATACATTTTTATTTTATGTCAGAAATCAGTAGGATATTAAGTGAAGATCATGTTCCATGAAGATATTTTGTAAATTTACTACCACAAATATATCAAAACTTAATTTTTGATCAGTAATATGCATTGCTTAGAATTCATTTGGACAACTTTAAAGGTGATTTTCTCAATATTAAGATTTTTTGGCGCCCTCAGATGCCAGATTTTCAAATAGTTGTATCTCAGACAAATATTGTCTGATCCTAATAAACCATACATCAATGGAAAGCTCATTTATTCAGTTAATGAATTCAGTTAATAAATTGACCCTTATGACTGGTGTTGTGCTCCGAAGTCACATATGTCATACTAGAAAAATAGTTTATGGCCCCTACAAAGACCACAAAGACATGGCCTGACATGCTATTTATTATTATCTATGTATTGTTTTAGAAACAAGAAGTCAGAGGACTAAAACCCATTATCATTTTAGAGAGCATTTGACTGAACAAAAATCATCTTATGGATGATTATGGATGGATTACGCAAGATGATTCATCAATTATTTTGATCACTATTCCTGTAAGAAAAAGACTGTAATTAAAATAATTGCTATACAATGTCAATTTTAACTAATCCGATTTTCCAGTAAATAAGTGACTTTGTTAAAAGATTGAATTAAGATTAAAAAAAATTATTAATATTTTTTACAACTACTATACTGTTTTTTATACAACTATACTATTTTTATAACATATTATGTATTAGGCCATGTAATGTATTACTTATAGGCACATTTTTTAGAAGGATATTTTTTAATATAATGCTTTTTTTCAGCAAATAATTTTCTTACATAATAAAGTGGTAAAGATCAACATGTTTTTATTTTTAACTTTTTGTATTATACACACACACAATTTATTTATTTCTATTAATATATTTAAATATAAAATTATTTTATTCCCGCTTTTTGAAATACTATTTATATAATATGTAATATATATATTTAATAAAATTTTTCTTCAAATCTTATATATAATTACATTTATGATATTAAATAAATGTTATAATGTTATATAGAATTTTAATGCAATTTAGTTCTGTGTTTTAAAACCAAATAATCATCACATGACAACTATAAAGACAAAGACGCAATATGAAAATGAGAAAAGCCTTAAACGTCTCAAGTCTCTTTGTCTTGCCTGCCAATAAAGCATCTGTACTTCCTTGCAACAATTTACCTATCAAGATTTCTCTGAATATATCTTGTAATAAGTCTATCTTGTTGTGTTTCATTAGCAGATTCGTGTTTTATGCATTCATGTATTTTAGTTCATATTTTCTATTCCATCTTTGCAGTGTTGTTAGTGCGTTCAGTTAGCTCTAGCCATGCTACTGTCACCTTCCACTGGATATCTGTGAGATTTGTCTTGTTTTTGGCAGGGCAGGTGTGAGTGGTCTGGTTCCTGGTGTCCTCGGCTCTCTGCAGGTGGAGAGAAGCCGTGATTAATGCCGCGGTGCCCTTTACTGTTTCAGAGCGACAGGGCGGCATTAGCATTCTCAACATGAAGAGCAGCCAGTGTGTGTCTGCTGTGGAGAACAGGAAAACAACAGAATACACGTTTACTCAATCTGTTCACACACACATGCACACACTGCAGTTCTGCAGTGCTGGTTTGCTCCATTTGCATTCCGTTTTTTCCCTCTCTGAGAGCATCTACTCTGTTAATTATTTTACAGACGCTTGAACAAGACATGCTAGCTGTCCTAGGCGACTTTACACAGATTTGCTCATTTCCTTAAAATGCAATTACAAACCTGTTCTCCTTCTGGGAGCCAATACCGAAAGCAATCTTTTAAGCACTAAATCAATACGGTTTCTGTGGCATCATTGCGAATTAATGTCCTGAGCCTCCTTGTTGTGTCCGATGGCATCTCTTCATCAATGGAAACATTTTCCTCATAAACGAATGAGTCAGATTTATCAGTTAATCATCACACTTTGCAACATCAACGCTGCAAATCCTTCAAACAAAACACATTTGTGCAACTATGCATTGATTTTCTAAACATGTGCGTGTCTTACTGCACCGGCAGATTTATTTCACTGACATCTTAAGCTTGTTTACAATTAAGATAAAATGCTCCCATAATAAAGATACATTGTTTAAAAGCCAAGTCAATATCTAATGCAGTCCTGCATCAGTACATTTATCTTATTTGAAGGTATTTTAGATATTTGAACTAGATAAAAACAAACTGTGATGCTATATATGTAGTCCATACAAATATTTAAGTGTCTGATATCCAAAATGCAGAACAAAGTATTTTTAAAGTTAAAATATGTTCATAAAAATGTTAAATGTTTTCATGTAGGCCTGTTTATATAAATATTTGTTTTAAATATGTATTTGTGCTGTCAAATCAATTAATTACAATTGCATCCAAAAATAAAAGTTTGTGTTTGCATAATCTGTTTAATACATAAATACACACATGCATGTATATATTTAAGAAATATATGTAATTTATATTTATATATAATATAAATTAATTATTTATATATATATATATATATATTTGTGTGTGTGTGTGTGTGTGTGTGTGTGTGCGTGTGTGTGCGTGCGTGCGTGCGTGCGTGTGTGTGTGTACCATGTATATTTCTATATAAATACACACACATTTAATAAATATTTACATTGTAACCAAAGTTTGTATGTATTCATTTATTTATTTATTTATTGACAAGATTATTTTTTCACAATGTATTTTTTTCATTGCTGAAACGGGACACACTTGCATTTCTTGCAAGTCACTATAAAAGCAGTACAAGTTGTTTTTAAAAGCACATCTCAACCAGCATGTTTCTCGTGAAGTAGGCTGTATTGTTGAAGGAAGTGTTTCTGGTTAGGTTAGTTAAGAAACCCGGCAGTGGTGACAGCAACATCAACAGGGCCTAGTTAACAAGTCTTTGCTCTGGTCATCTCGGCAGATATTAAGGAGCGAGATGGTCCCACCAGTGGTGGCAGTAAGTCAGTGTGAAATGGTTGTTCATGGCCCCTGATTCATTCTCCCAGCAGGCTTGGATAGAGCCCATAAACGCTGCTGAGGACGTAATCAATCTGAGTGTGTGTGTAAGCGTGCGCCGTGTCTGCCAGAGAAAAAATGTACTTTTGAAAGCCTTTATGCACATCCGTGAGTTTAGCGTGAAAAAAGAGACCAGGCTGTTAAAATGGCTCATTAGAAATGACAGTCTTTTGATGTATATTTCAGATAGATATGCATGTGTGTGTCTGATATCCAGTATGCAGAACATTTAAGTATTTGTTATGCTTTTTGAAACTAAAATAATAAAGTAACTGTGAAGACATAACATGCATAATAAATATTTTTATAAAAGTATTATTAATGGTATAGTTAATGCAATACCCAAAATAAAACAAATATACATTTCTGCATAATGCATTTTAATACTTTAGTATATTGTATAGATTACCATCAATTTCATGTATAATGGACAAACAAGAATTATTAACATAAACTGTTTGTATTATTTAATATTTATATTTTTGTTTGTATAGTTGACTTAGTAAAGTTGTATATTAACATTAGCTCATGTATAATAAACAAACATTAATTAACCATAGTATAAATGAGCATTAACCTCGATCAAATGCTGTAATTGTGATTCTCTGTTAGTTCTTAACTAATGAATTGAACCTTATTGTAATGCGTTACTGATGTCTTTGTATTCTCCATTCCAAGCACATTTCCATTCCATTCCATTCTGATTGGTTCCATCCAGATCCATTTCATTCCATTCCGGCTGCATCATAATTCGTTTCTATCCTATTCCCTTCCAGCAAGATCCATTCTTTCATTTCTTGCCTTTTCTTCAGTTCCTTTCCCCCTTCAGCGGTCGCCTTAGTGGCGTTTTCATTAACTCATAGATGTCTGTCGCAGCTGCCTATGTGTTCACATTAATAACCTCCACACACAAACCATTTGATCATCGCTGGCCCACAGCTAATGACCCTCGCCTGGCTTCACACCATTTCATGACTGTATATGGATGGAAAATACACATGCGATCTTTACTGAAGACCTGACTGAACCATGAAAGCAGCTAACAGCAGACCAAGCAGTGAGTCAATAAAACTGCAGAAACCTCTCACGTTAGAAGGAAAAAAGGTTTGTGCAAACTGTTTGACAGATCAAGAAGCAAATCATCTGTATTTTAGTTCACATAAAAGAAATGACGATTCGGTTATCATTTACTCATTCTTGTAATATCACTCATTTGTTCATATATCATTTATATATTTCTCAGTAAAACAGAATATTTAACAACAACAAATGTGGCACAGTATTTTTTTTTTTTTTATGTACTCACCCTCAGTCCATCCATAATGTAGATGAGTTTGTTTCTTTATGGGAACAGATTTGACAAAATGGAGAAAGTGAATGGGTGCCGTCAGAATGAGAGTCCAAACAGCTGATAAAAACACCACAATAATCCAATATAATAATCGGGAGCGGTGTGGATTACATGTGGATTATTCTGATGTGACTCTCATTCTGACGGCACCCATTCACTGCAGAGGATCCACTGGTGAGCAAGTGATGTAATGCTACATTTCTCCAAACCTGATGAAGAAACAAACTCATTTAGACCTTGGATGACCATGAGAGTGAGTAACTATTTAAATTGTACCTCTTAAGATTTGTTTGGATGTTTTTCTGTGGAATGTGCAGGTCTCCACTTTTAGACATGCAGGAACATGTTTAGTTAGAAAGTAAAAAGACTATACTTTGTTGACTTGGAAGATAGTCCACAGTCATAAACTCATAGAGATTTTCATGGTACTTCATGGTGCCTACAGCCTTTTTGGAGCTTAAAATAAAAAAAAATGCAGCATGCAGGAGCTTCTGAAGCGTCTCCTTTCAGTGTGTCATAATAAAAATAAAAAGGATTTTTTTTTTCTCGCAGTGATGTAATATAAAAAACCATCTATTGGTTCCCCAAAGAACATTTCAGTGAACATAAGAACCATTTTTATGTGTGAATTATGATGTGTGTTGAATTGAACGCTTCCAGGGAAGTTAATGTCCTTTATAGAACCTTCAATGGCAATAAAGAACTTTTATTTTGAACAGAAATGCTTTCTCGCTGCCTGCATGGTTAATCTGTAGAATTGTTTGCACATATTCAGAAACGCTTGCTACATGACTGTTTGCAGAAACACTCCAGAATGAGTGTGCAGTACGAAAACACTTCTATCATGGGTCTGTCCTTCATCATGAGGGTGTTAAACACTAAGTAAAGTAAGTTAATATCTTAATAAATGTTAAGATGTTCGTAATCGTTTCAATAAATGTGCTATGCAGCTAAATATGGCATGCAAACAGGTCACAGATCACTCACGTTGTATATCCTCTTTGTCGTGGCATTAGTGTCATTGATAATGTAATCAGATCTGTGAGCATCATCTTGTTTGCAGATGTAGGTCACGGTCTTAATTAGCGTGCTCGTTTATTAATTTTCAGCAGGTGAAAAACACTGCTATCATCCTCTGGATTTATGTGGCCGAGTAATTATTTAATGTATATTTAAATGAATATAATGTGAGTTCTTGGCCTGAGGGGTTTGAATGCTTGATCCTCAATAAAAGGCTGGAAATTTTATTGGGTTATGATGATTGCAGACCTGTGGTATTAAGATGTCCAAATGCTATTTGATCATTTATTGCATGAATAATTTATAAGTTTTATTCAGCAGTGGCATTATATCGATCAAAAGTTACAGTATATACATTATTACATTAATATAAATACATTATACACAGTATACATTAGTTTGAACTTTCTATTCATCAAAGAATCCTGAAAAAAAAAACATGCATCACAGTTTCCACAAAAATATGAAGCAGCAAAACTGTTTTTAACATGGATAATAATCATAAATGTTGATTTTGGGCAGGATCATGTGACTCTGAAGACTAGCTTAATGATGCTGAAAATTCAGCTTTGCATCACATGAATAAATGTAAAAAAATATTCAGATAGAAAAAAGTTGTTTTAATATTTAATAATATTTCAGAACTTTACCAAATAAAATGAATCCTTGGTGTACAGAAAATACTTCTTTCAAAAATATTTAAAAAATCGTACTTACCGCAAATGAAGTGCATCTGTTTTTGATCAAATAAATGGATCCTCCTTGGTGAGCTTAAAAGAGACCTAATTTTGAAACATTGAATAGTCTTACTGACCCCAAATCTTTGGGAATATATATATATATATATATATATATATATATAGTTATAATTTATTTTTTATAAAGCTATAATTTAGTTATAAAGCTATAATTTTGTTATATAGTTATAAAGCTATAATTTATTTTTTATGAGTCTCAGTTTTCCAGTTACACCTGGACATAGAGAAAGACATTGACAAGCAAAAAATTATGAAATCCGGGACTTGAAAATTATTTATCTTCTTTTGTCAGCCCATCAGAGGGAGTAAATCCTTTTTCTACTTTTTTGGCTCTTTATCTGTTCTATTGTGCCTAAGCTCTCTCTGTCTGTTATCTCTGACAGTGGTCTTTAGCCCTGTTTAAGAATTTAAACTTCGGCTGGATTGGCTCTTGCCATTTGACTCTGAAGAGGCTGACAGTGACAGAGATGTGTGAATGTCCCAGCAGAGGATTCGATCTGCACCGCAGGCCAAGTGTGCTGAAATACACCGTTTAATGTGCCAATTGTCACTTGGTACAGCGATTGCTTTTGAAGAAGAGCTAATCGTTGGATTTGCCAAAGTTTGCCATCAGGTTAGTGATATCAGAGTGATACCAGTGTTCTAGAATATATTCTGTTTCGGTTTTTGTCTTTCTGTTTTCTGTGCAAGTATTCACAAATACCCATGTGCTTTCTAATTTAGATAAACCACCTGTAAATGTTTAAAGTGTTAAAATGTTCAAGTAAAACAAACTAAAACTGAATCGTGGACAGAATAAGCTGCAAATCGAGACGTTAGGCCACTAGTACACATTCATCCACGCAAGATTTACAACAGGACAGGATGCAGATTTATTTGTGAATTCAGACAACAACTAACCATTTTTCACTAAAACATCCTGGGCAGCAAATTATTCATACAGTAAACACAAACATTGATTCCAGTAGTTTTTGTCATTGTTAAGCAGAGCACATAGACTCTGTCTGATCCTTCTCTCTCTCGCTTCCCATTATAGTGGTGTAATTACTTCTAATGAAGAAGTCTGTGTGCAGATGCAGGCTCTGATTAGGCAGCCGCACCCACTGACATCTCTCTCACACACACATACATAAACACTTCATCTTTAAACGTTCATTTTGTTAGTCATTTGTTCCGCAAATTGCTCCTCTCAGAAGAGCAGATTCATAATGAAGGGGTGCCAGTGAAATGGTGACTGCCTGAAGTCAGTGTGAACTGAAGTGCACTGGAAGGCCTTAGTCTTGCAAATTACTGCTAGTTTGATGAATACTATTGCTCATTCTTACACTTAGGGATCTGTGCAAACCTTTAACACTAAAGTTCAGCATGTGCGTCATCTTTTGGTCAAAGCCCATTTCCGGCACATAAGATGAAGAAGCATGCTTTGGTAAATCATAATTATGTCATAAGCTGTGTTTATTGGGACATAAAATAATAACATCAAAATAATGGTAGAAATTCATAATCATGACAAACATAAAATTTGTATATAGAAATCAGAATTTATAACATTTGAAGTGATCATTATGAGATAAAAAGTCAAAATTTGAGATAAAAAGATTAAATTATGAGATATGAAACCATGCTGTTTAAGATTGACATACTAATGGGGTGTTCACACCAGACGCGACTTGCGTGAATAAATTGCGCAAAATTGAATTCATTCGCGCGTGAAATTCACTTCACAACAGACGCGAATTCGTGTAATCGGAGAGGCTTCTGATTGGTTGACTTCACGCAACATTGTGATTTCAACTTCCAGTTATTCTAAGAATTTTCAAAATATTACTTTTATCGTGGCACGAAATGTAGTTTTAAAAGTTGTTTTAAAGTTGTTTTAAACTCAAATATGCGGTTTGATTTTAAAGACAGCACCTATTTAAAAATGAGTTTCACCAATTTCTGAGACGATCAGCTCCACCTGATCAGCGGGAGCTCCTGATTGGTTAACCAAAGTTCCGATTTTTCAACTCGAGCGATTCGTACGAATCATTCACAACGCCTCATTCGCACAAATCATGCCGCAGGATGTCTATTGCATCTTTGCATTGACTTAACATGTAAATCACTCACGCTTAATGCATCATTCGCGTCTGGTGTAAACGCACCATAAATTTTAACTGAGATTAGAAATTCAAAAATATGACAAAACAATCTCAATTATGACATAAAAATTATGAGGTAACATTAAAAAAGTGGGAATAAAAAGATAACATGTGGATACTTAGTCATAATGAGACAGTAGAAAGTAGAAATTAAATGAAATTCATGATTATGGTGAACAAATACATTTTTGAGATATTCAGTATTGTAGGTATTGCAGAAATGTAGGTAGAGGCAAGTATTTCCAATGAGCCTATGTTGCAAATCATTACTATGAGATAAAAAGTTTGAATTTTGAGATATGAAACTATAATTATAAGTTAAGACTGACATACGAAGTCTTAACTGAAGTTAGAAAGTCCAAAATATGGCACTAAATTAAACTAAATAAACTAAATAAAGGTCAAAATAATTATTTCATAAAGGACAAAATACTATTGACATTTTATTTTTGTCATAATTGACTTTTTATCTCATAATTGCACATTTTTGTCAATTATTATTTTTGTTGCAATTATGACTTGCTGTATATCAAATGTCGTAATTATGACCTGTGTCTCAAAATTCTACTTCCGACTTATAAATATGAGACTTTTTTTTTTTTTTTTTGCTTTGGAAGATTTTCACCTGCAGCTAGATGATGAAAAAGCTGAATTTGATTTAAAATTGCCCCTCAGATTTTCTTCAGAAAATGAAAATAACCAATATAAAAGATGTGCTATCCATATTGCATGCGATCAGTGTTCTGTTATATTAATATTTTGATCAGTACTGGCTGTTTCGGTTTAAATGCTAACCACATCAGCTCTCAAACGAGTTTGTTATTGGCCGCGCGGTGACGTTGCACTGACAGCTGCTGATTTGAACTGTCTTCTTTAATGTTGCTCCTCATTCTGGACTCTATTGCCGTCTGCTCACAGTCCTTGACGAGAGGACACGCTCGGTCGCAGCACCAGGCACCGCACATCACAGGGCTCGCATGACTTCATCAGCGCTCCGCTTCAGTGCTGGGGAGCTCCACATCATGCATAAACATGAGCTGTCACTATCACAGTGAGGCCCCAAAGAGCCCGAGCTGCCAGCTAAAAGCGGGACTGTGGACACATGCTGCAGTGTGTGTGTGATTTGGAGGAGTTTCAGGAATGTGGAGCACAAGGCCGTGGTTGGTGCCGCGGTGTGCTTCAGCTCACAGTCGCAGTGGATCAACACATCTAGCTCAGAAAGCAAATAGAGGCATCTCTCACACTGTCCTGACATCCTTCCCAAAAACTATGATCTGACTTCGATTGGTAGATGATAAAAATGGCCGGAAAAAAGTTACATTTATGACATACTGTGTGATAAATATGAGATTAAAAGCCCTAATTATGAGACACAAAATCATTATGTGATCTAAAGGTAAAAATGGACATAAATAGAAATTATGAGACAAAGCCATAATTAAATTTCAAAACTGACATAAAAAGTAAAAATTCTGAGATAAAATGTTGAATTTGACATACTAAGTGATGATTATAATATATTGAAAAATAACACAATTATTGGATACTATGTCATAATTAGGAGATTAAAGCCCAAATTATAAGATACTAAATGATAAGTATGGAATTGACATAAAAAAAGTTGAAATTATGAAATACAAAGCCATAATTCTGTCAAATCTGACATACTAAGTCAGAACTGTGAAAATAAAGTCCTAAATATGACAAAAAAGTCAAAATTGTGAGATAAAAAGTTGAATTTATGACATTTCATAAAGTCATGACTGAACTGGCATGTCTAAATTATGACAAAAATTTAAATTAAAAGACTTTGAGATTGGGATCCAAATCCATAATAAATCAAAATGTAGATTAAAAGCCCTTAATATGACAGTTATGACATAAAAAGTCAAAACTATGCAAAAAAAAAAAAAAAAACATAATTATGATAAAAAAAATAAAAAAAATAAAAAGGCAAAAAAAAATTTAGACTTACTTTAGAGTCCATAAATTCACTTTTACAAGTGAACAACAAATCTAGTTATATGTGTGAATATATCTTTTAATTCTGTTGGAATATGTATTTTTGTCCCATTAAACTAAAAAGGTGCACTAAGGCATACAGTTCAGACTGCATCATTTAAATTTCATGAAGGCACGAGACATAACATTTAACAAATGGGTGTTGCTTTATCTTAAAGATTAGTATCATCATTTACTAATGATATTTGATCCTCTGTATTCTTTCCATTTCCAAGCAGTCAAAAATTCAAAAATTTCAGTTCCGGTTTTGCATTTATTAATGTTTAAAAACAATAACTATCCTATTTTAGAATCACAAAGCTACGTTAAGATATAGTATATAATTTTCGGGATGTAGCATGTATTGTATTTGAGCGCCGCCTGGTGGTTATACACAAAAACCGCATTATACACTGCTTTTTAACCTAATGAGAAAATCAGTTAATGTTAACTATAAAACAACACAAAGAAATTCAAAATACAAGTAAAACACCTGAAAAATAAATTACCTTAAATTAACACAGTACACACTGTGCCATATTCTTATGATTCTTTAATACAGTATACATGATTAGGCTAGTTTAAGCACTACTGCTGATGATATTATAGATCAGTGTTACTAAGCAATTTATCACTCTAGTCACAGGTACAAAGTTGCATCTTGTGGCTATACTTCATAAATAGTGTGTACTTTACTATTTATTCCAGCGTTAAGCCTTGAACTTTTTTTTTTACGTCAAGAAAACGAAGAAAGGCTGCAAAGGTTTAGGGTAGCGAGTTTTAAATTTTATTTATAATATGATACAAGAATAATGTGCAAGAAATGGAAATGGATGGGAACGTGGACCTGTACAATATTAACAAAATGTATCTGTAATGTAATCCAATGGCAAACACACAAAGCACAACACTCAGTTGTTCAGTTTGGCCATGATTGTGTCAAAGGATACATCTTATCAAGATATATATATGTTTTTACACAACATTTCAGCTTGTATACATTTATTGGTTTGTAAGGTTTTATATATATTTATTTATATATATGAATATAAAGTGCAAAAACAAGAACACTTACAGTGAAGGCATGGCCCTGAAGTGCTGTATGTGACAACATGCGTGTCCTTGTACTCGTGTGCTTGTGTGCGGGACTCTATCTATGTACAATATGGCAATATGGATAGACTATCATACACACACACACACACACACACACGTGTACGCAGACACACACTTAATATGGCCTAGGCTGGACTGACGTCATATGAAATTCAACCCTTCTCCAGCACATCAATGAATATCAGTTCAAGGAATATCAGTTGAACATCATTTGTCTATTTGCAATACATTTGACTCTGTGCAATAAGTTGAGTTATACAAATACAATTAATGTACAGATGAAAAAACGAGCTAGCTTCTAAATTTCCCCTTTTTACATTTAAAAATAGACATTATTTGTATAATATCACTCCTTCGGCCTTAGTAAAATAGCACCACAGGGTTGCACCTTTCAAGCCTAGAAATACAAAATTACCTGATAGAAGAACTGAGCGTTGTCTTGCTTTGGAAGAGTAAGGCATTTTCGTTGTTTTTGAAAGGATAAGAAAAATACATAAGCACAGTTAGTTGACTAGATTACATTTTATATTGCATATAATTATATGTTTTGCCTTTCGTTCATATATTTCACAATTCTTCTCGTGAAAATGTTTCGTTGTAATGATAAATAGTTTTTCTTCTAAAGCAAGTGCATGTAGCATCACAGTTGCAGTTTGTCATTCTTTCGAGAGAATGTGTGTCGGTGTCCGTCTTCTGCTGTCCAGTTCATGTTTTTTCTTTGACAATCCTTAGCCTAGTTTTGCTGAGAGCCCTAGCGAAATGGAAAGGAATTATTTTTAATAATCATTTTCGAACTTTTCATGACCTACAACCCGAATTCCGGAAAAGTTGGGACGTTTTTTAAATTTTAATAAAATGAAAACTAAAGGAATTTCAAATCACATGAGCCAATATTTTATTCACAATAGAACATAGATAACGTAGCAAATGTTTAAACTGAGAAATTTTACACTTTTATCCACTTAATTAGCTCATTTAAAATTTAATGCCTGCTACAGGTCTCAAAAAAGTTGGCACGGGGGCAACAAATGGCTAAAAAGCAAGCAGTTTTGAAAAGATTCAGCTGGGAGAACATCTAGTGATTAATTAAGTTAATTGATATCAGGTCTGTAACATGATAAGCTATAAAAGCTTTGTCTTAAAGAAGCAGAGTCTCTCAGAAGTAAAGATGGGCAGAGGCTCTCCAATCTGTGAAAGACTGCGTAAAAAAATTGTGGAAAACTTTAAAAACAATGTTCCTCAACGTCAAATTGCAAAGGCTTTGCAAATCTCATCATCTACAGTGCATAACATCATCAAAAGATTCAGAGAAACTGGAAAAATCTCTGTGCGTAAGGGACAAGGCCGGAGACCTTTATTGGATGCCCGTGGTCTTCGGGCTCTCAGGCGACACTGCATCACTCATCGGCATGATTGTGTCAATGACATTATTAAATGGGCCCAGGAATACTTTCAGAAACCACTGTCGGTAAACACAATCCACCGTGCCATCAGCAGATGCCAACTAAAGCTCTATCATGCAAAAAGGAAGCCATATGTGAACATGGTCCAGAAGCGCCGTCGTATCCTGTGGGCCAAGGCTCATTTAAAATGGACTATTTCAAAGTGGAATAGTGTTTTATGGTCAGACGAGTCCAAATTTGACATTCTTGTTGGAAATCACGGACGCCGTGTCCTCCGGGCTAAAGAGGAGGGAGACCTTCCAGCATGTTATCAGCGTTCAGTTCAAAAGCCAGCATCTCTGATGGTATGGGGGTGCATAAGTGCATACGGTATGGGCAGCTTGCATGTTTTGGAAGGCTCTGTGAATGCTGAAAGGTATATAAAGGTTTTAGAGCAACATATGCTTCCCTCCAAACAACGTCTATTTCAGGGAAGGCCTTGTTTATTTCAGCAGGACAATGCAAAACCACATACTGCAGCTATAACAACAGCATGGCTTCGTCGTAGAAGAGTCCGGGTGCTAACCTGGCCTGCCTGCAGTCCAGATCTTTCACCTATAGAGAACATTTGGCGCATAATTAAACGAAAAATACGTCAAAGACGACCACGAACTCTTCAGCAGCTGGAAATCTATATAAGGCAAGAATGGGACCAAATTCCAACAGCAAAACTCCAGCAACTCATAGCCTCAATGCCCAGACGTCTTCAAACTGTTTTGAAAAGAAAAGGAGATGCTACACCATGGTAAACATGCCCCGTCCCAACTATTGAGACCTGTAGCAGAAATCAAAATTGAAATGAGCTCATTTTGTGCATAAAATTGTAAAATTTCTCAGTTTAAACATTTGCTACGTTATCTATGTTCTATTGTGAATAAAATATTGGCTCATGTGATTTGAAAGTCTTTTAGTTTTCATTTTATTAAAATTTAAAAAACGTCCCAACTTTTCCGGAATTTGGGTTGTATAACCAATTTATGGAAACTTGGTTCCACCATGGAATAAAACATTTATAAATATAAACTACTTATTTTTATCTCACAATTCTGACTTTTTAAAGTTCTTGAGTTTATTTATGATTTTTTTTTCTAACAATTCTAAAAAAAAAAAGCAGTCAGAATTGTAGATAATATAAACTCATAATTCTGAAAATAAAATTCTTAATTGTGAGATCAAAAAGTTACAATTAATTATATGGGGAAAAAAAAACTAAATTGTGAAATTTATAGTCAGAATGTTGAGAAAAATTCTAAGAAAATTACGAGATCTAAACTCAACATTCCCTCAGGTGCGTGATTTCACATAGAGCAGCTGTTACTACACGGAGCCGTTGTTAACTGAGATGCACAAATAAACGCTGAAAATGAAGTGGATTTGCGCATCTTCTCAGGTAACAACGGCTCTGTGTAGTAACAGCTGCTCTATGTGAAATCACGCACCTGAGGGAATTTACCGCTGATTAGAGAACCGGCTTTACTGACGAGATGCGCATTAACGATCGGCCAATCGTGATCGGAGCAGCCCTACATTGCAATCAAAAAGTTGCAATTACCTTTATTTTATTAAAAATCAACCTTCCATTTTCTTTCAAAAACAGATTCACGAAATAACAATAAACATGCTAATAAAAAATGCTAACCGAGTTTGTTCTCTTGCGTTTCCAGCAGTCAGGATTGAGACGTTTCTGCTCCTCGGCCAGAGCTTTGGCCTCCATGGTGTACATCCTCCTCTCCTCATTCTTCATCTTCTTCCATTTATCGCCCAGAATCACGCTGATGGCTCTGAGTAAATTAGACATTAAAACCTCTATTAAAGAGAAAGACCCAAACAACTGGACAAATTTCACTTCCGATGTTTAAAGTACATATTACCCTACTGTGAGGCAGTTGAAATAGTTTCTAAAGGTAGACACCATGTTCATGTTACAATAGATTTGTTTTGGCCAAATGTTTTTTCCTGTCCCATTTAACAAATACGATTATTTCCCCCTTCTCCGTTTTAGTTAGAATGCTGCCTATGTATGAAATTGACAGAGTAATTTTGGTTAATTTGATGTACTTTTGTTAATTATAATTTTTTAAATATTTCGATTTATTTCAATTCTAATACTTGAACTTAGGCTTTTATTTAAATAAGCTACTGAGGCAACATTTCTAATATTTTTATTGTACTCGATTTTAGCTTTATTTCAATTAACAAAAAAAAACTGGTTTTGTAACGTAGCTAATGCAAACATTCATCTGTCTGCTCGCAGGACATCCACACACCTGTTGTCTTTGCCGGGGTACATCTGTGTATATTCCACCCTGTACTTCTTGGCAAAAAGCATGAAGGCGTTCATTGGCCGCTTGCACTTTGTGGGTGTGGCTCCAGAGCTTCCTGAGGCATGGCTGCGCTGTGATTTGCTGCTGGGGGAGTGATGGGAGGAGCCAAGGGCCTCCAGTTTGTCGCAGTCGGGACTCACAGCGCCCCCGCTGGACTGGGATGCCCGACGCTGGCGTGCCATACTGCTCAGCACATACACGGCGGAAGAGTCGAGAGGGGTGAAGTCATAACTGTGTGGAGTGAGAAAACAGTCAGCATCTTAAACACAGTAAGTTGAAGCCAATTCAGTCTGATGATCTCTGAGAGTCAAATCTCTGATGATATTGCTCTGTATTTTTATTATTATTATTCATTTAGACAAATAATATGACCTATGACAGTAATACTAATAGGGTCATCTATAAAAACTAAACCAAAACTAAAAAGTCGCTAACAAATAGCAAATTAGACAATATGACAAAAACAAAAAAAAATACATTTTGCTTAAAAAAACAATTAACCATGCAATTTCTCATTACCATTATCTCAACATTAATTTGAAAAAAAAAAAAGATAAATTATATGTAGTATTTTTCACATTATGATCTTGTTTGTTGTTTTTTTTTTTTTTTACTATTTTATGTCATAAGAATTAGATAAACTAATAATAATAATAACAAAAAATAAATCAGATACATTCCATTAATTTGAACATGAAAATACTGCTAGAATCGAGAGGGGAGAAAATCCTTAACTATTTGAAAAATGTAGGCTTTGATTAAT
This sequence comes from Carassius carassius, assembly GCF_963082965.1. Taxonomy (NCBI): domain Eukaryota; kingdom Metazoa; phylum Chordata; class Actinopteri; order Cypriniformes; family Cyprinidae; genus Carassius; species Carassius carassius. The sequence continues at coordinate 3,461,517 of NC_081797.1, forward strand.
TTTTTTAGTTAAATGTGACCTAGGCATGTTTTTAAGAGATTCACCAAATACTTTTTAATGTTTTCACCTCCCAGTGTTAATTTTACTATTATTTACATTTTAGTGTGATATTAATATTCTGAATGTATTTTTTGTTATAAATTAATTTTAAAATTTATAATAAATTTGTTATAAAGTTTTGGGGTGGTGCTAGCGCAGTGGATAAGACACATGTCTTTGGTGTGAGAGACCCGGGTTCGAATCCACTGTGAGACACCAATGTGTCCCTGAGCAAGACACTTAACCCCTAGTTGCTCCAGAGGTGTGCGACCTCTGACATATGTGGCAATTGTAAGTCGCTTTGGATAAAAGAGTCAGCTAAGTGAGTAAATGTAAATGTAAATTAGCTTCCATTTTAATTTTAGTAATTTTATGTACTATTGTGAGTTTTATTAGTGATTTTGTAACTTTTTATATATTTCTATTTAGCTTTAATTTGTCTTTCAATTTTAGTTTTAGCAATTTAAGTAATCGAACTTATTATTTAATATATTTTATATATATTTCAGTTAATTACAAAGAAAATGTTTTTTTGTTTTTATAATTTTATTGTATTCTATTTCAGCATAACTAATACTTTTATTAATAATGTTATTTATGGTTAACAATACCAACACTGGTACCTCTTAAAAGTGTCAAAAACGACTGAGTCGTCACAGTTGATGGCGTCACGGTGTCCTGGTGGCAGACACAAATCTCCAACCTCCATGTCATAGCAGGGAATGCCATGCTGTACAACAGTAAGGCTTGGATAGAAAGAAGACCACCCTAACATGTGCACAGATTAGATTAAAATTCCCAAATCACATTTATCTTTTAATGATACGGCATAGAAACAGACTCCTGCATTTACCTTTATTTTTCACAAAAAACGGATGGCCCAAACTGCACTCAGCGGTCAGAAGCCCTGCTTCAGAGGAACCAGGGTCAAAGGTTAATTTCAGGACAGACTGGCCGAAAGACACACTCTCCTCAAAGACCACCAGCTTTAGCCCATCAGAGCCGTAACTCTGCGAGACAAACAAACTAAAATTACTTTGGCAATACGATTTTTCAATGCATTTCAATGCAACTTGATGAATTAATTCATGGAACAGTTTGATCAAAAATTTAAATTTGCTGAAAATGTACTTATCCTCAGGCCATCCAGGTTGAAGATGAGTTTGTTTCTTCATCAGATTTTGAGAAATGAAGCATTATATCAGTTGCTCACCAATGGATCCTCTGCAGTGAATGGGTGCCGTCAGAATAGGAATCAAAAAAATTATTTTATCTGAATCAGGTGGACTACGTGTGAATTATTGTGATGTTTTTATCAGCTGTTTGAACTCTCTCATTCTGACGGCACCCATTCACTGCAGAAGATCCACTGGTGAGCAACTGATATAATGCATTATTTCTCCAAATCTGATGAAGAAACAAACTTATTTACAACTTGGATGGCCTGAGAATGTTTCTTCATCAGATTTGGAGAAATTCAGCATCACATCACTTGCTTACTAATTGATCCTCTGCAGTGAATGGGTGCCGTCAGAATAAGAATCCAAAAAAATTATCTCATCTAAATCAGGTGGATTACTTTTGGATTTTTGTGATGTTTTTAGGACTCGCATTCTGACGGCACCCATTCACTGCAGAGGATCCACTTGTGAGCAACTGATATAATGCTTCATTTCTCCAAATCTGATGAAGAAACAAACTCATCTACATCTTGGATGACCTGAGGATGAGTACGTTTTCAGTAAATGACAATTTGAGTGAACTATTCCTTTAAAAGGTGAAAGAATAACATCTGACTGTTGTGTACATCGTTACCTTTAGTGGGTTGGACTGTGTTCCTCCCTCGTCATCTGAATCTTCCTCCGACTCCATCACGTCCTCTGCATCCTGCCACTCCACATTCAGACCTTTGTGGAAGCGTAGACGTGTTCCTGGAGGAAAAAGACAGAGACAAGTGTTTAAAAAGAGATCTCCATATATCAAAAGACAGAAAAGTTAAGCCTAAACACTTTTGTTAAAATAAAGCTTCAGTACAGTTATGTAAGAAACAAACATGTTCCAGGCCAAGGGTGTGAGCTTTTACTCCTGCTGCTCTGTATTTGTAACAGCAGAAGGTGCTGTTCACCACATTTCCTAAACTAACTGATCAACAAATCTGCCATCACAATTTCAGATGTTATTTTGTTCCCAGGTTTTTGGGAACAATTTATCCGTGTGTCTTTACCTTTCAGGAAGCAATGCCAGGCAGTGGAGGGCCAGGAATGGGACCATCCCAGGTCATCATCATCGGACAGAGATGACATGCAGAAAATGCCTGACTCTGACTCACTGCTAGCCTGGAAAATGCACATAAAACAGCCTCAAAATTATGTACTTTATGCTATTTATTGTATATGCTATTTTTTTTTCAATGAGGCTAAATGTTTTTAAATTATAAAAGCACTTATAAAAACTAATAAACATTAAAAAGCACACAAAATGTCAAAATATGTAATTAAATAAAAAAATTAAAACTGAAAATATACAAATAAAAGCTATTTAAAAATATCAATGAAAATTAGAGTATATAAATAATTCTAAAATAAATCCTAAACATAAATAAATACTAAAATAGTATATAAATAATTATATTTATATTTTAAATTTACACTGATGAACCATAAATGACAACATATCTGATATATATATTTATATATTTATATCTCATCAGTTACTCAAGCCTGAATGACTTACTTTCTTTTGTGGAACATAAAAGAAGGATTTTGAAGACTGTTTTGGTTACTAGTGACGCAAAAAATGTTTGATGCTTCACAAGTTATCTTCTTTTATGTTCCATTCATGTTAGGCTGTTGTAGCCTGTTGAATCAAATAAAATATTTGTTTCTAAAGCTACTATTTGTAATGTCTACTTAATACTTTCTTATTTAACCCAAAAATAGCTTTAAATAATCTTTTGTGGGTATTTTCAAAGCCACATGTAACCAAATGTAATTTGCAAATAATTCGATTAATCGACACATCATGTAATTAATTAGATTTATATAGATTTATATATATATGTGTGTGTGTGTGTGTGTGTGTATGTGTGTTTCCTGGGTGGAAAACACCATTGGCAAGTGTGGCAATAAGTTTATTCTGGATCTTGATAACAGCAGCACATAACATTCTCAAAAACTCTTGAGCCATTCATAAAATCCGATTATAAGTGTTTGCATTTGTAAAAGCCAGATGCGGTACCCTGGTGCGGCGGCGTTCTCTCATGAGGCTGCGGGCGGGTCTGGGGGCGCTGCTGGAAGACAGAGGGGGTCTAGCGTAGGAATGTAAACTGCTACTGTTGGAGAAGATGTGGACGGGAGAAGACCTGCAATGAAAATGCATCATCAGTACAGTCCGAGCTGTGCCATTAACATTCATGTGCAGCTGTATAAATGCCAGGATTTCCTGACCGGTTGTGTGGGGCGTTCTGGAGCAGGGGGCTTTGAGGGCTGGTGGCAATGTTGGCCAGCTCGGTCAACCAGTTTGTGTGTGAAACGTTGGCCTCAGGCCTGGAGCGCCGCCCCTCGATGGGCCCCTCCTCATGATGCGACACACCCGGGGTCACCTGGAACACACCCGGGGTCGACTGGTCATCCTGCACCTCCTGCAGCTCAGGCAGGTCATCTGCAGACACAGAAACTGTCATTGCAAACAGTATTTGAAATCGTAAATGTGTTTTTTTACCCTTTCAGAAGAAAGCATGAGTGGTAAATCTAATTACCATACTCCATGTGACTCTCGTTAGAAGGGCAGCCAGGTGAGGAGGGCAGACGTTCATTGCATTTTAGCAAATCGAAGCCCTCGTCCATACCTGAGCTCTGTGTCTGGACTTCCTGGACACTCTGAGGGACAGACTGAGTTTTCACTTCCCACACCATATTATAACATATCAGCTGGGCAGGCTGTGAATGCAAGAGAAGTGTTGCAGTGAAAGCAAAACGGGTAGGTAATTTCCAAACCAGCTTACTTGCACAGGTTTTACTTTGTAGGCATTTCTATTGAATGAATGAATGCGGGACAACAGAAGTAAACACTGGAACAACAACTGGTGTGTTGGGTAGCCTATTGTGCAATATGTTCTTGGCCACTGTTCGATCGCGTTAACATTCGTTTCACAATTAAACGAGAGTCGTCAAGGATTGAATCCTTAAAGCAAATCTCGTCGTGTTAAATAACGCGTTTTGTTTGTGGCCCATTTCTGTGAAGCGTGGTCACGTGACCCGCATTGCACGCAAGGCTTGTTTATAAACTTTCAGGGACTTGGCGCATGCGCAGCGCAGCTCATTCATTCATAACTGCGTAACAACGGGGGATCAATAACAGCGATAGATTGCGCTAGAAAATTCTCCCTAACTTTAGAGAAACGCAGATGGAAGTCCCCTCGTTCGATCCCACCGAGGATACATCCGTGTTTATGATCGGAAAGCTTTATTTGTATCCATTTTTGCTCGCTCGACGGTTTCGGTTTTTCCACACGGGAAGAAAATCAGATTTTTCTGCACTCGCGAAGAGACAAAAACAAAAAAGACGAAATCGCATAGATGTTTTGGTTTAAAACTGCTGTTCTAACACGAATATTGTCGTTGTTAAATCTGAACACGAGAACAATAACTTCAATACGACTGTCGCAACAATACGAATATCTTTGTTTGCAACAACAACAAAAAAAATCGGTAAAAACTCATTAACAACTGCGGTATTTAACCAAACCACATCGTATACAGACACCACAGCTATCAGACGTTTGATCAGTGTAGAATAATGTTTACAAATGAACTCAAATGTCAACAGTGGGAGCTGTAAACAAAAGAGTGTCAACAAGTTGAGACATGGTACATCATGTCCTTCCTTTTACCTCACTGTAATGAATGGACACCATGTTTTCTTTTGGGTTTTGAGGAAAAACACGACTGTCTGTGTTTAATTATTGTCGCTACGGTGATGTAGAGAATCACAAAACCACAAACAAAACAACGAACGTCACAGAGAAAAAAACCCTTCGAGTAAAAAGTTGTCATTTGCGATCGAAACAATGAATGACAGTCTTTTGGCTCGCCGCAGCCTCAACCGTCACCGTCTTAGACAGCCACGCAAAATAAAGTTAATTGACATTACTGTTTCGTTTCGTGGTAATATTTCAACAACTTTCTTTCACTTACCAAACCTGTCGCCATTACCGAGTATCTCTGGCATTCTCCGCGAAGGCAGGACTGATTACTTTTAGATCTGGCTTCCCATTGGTGGAGACGCACGTCAGTTGAGTGAGCTCGAAGCGCGATTGGCTAATCGCTCGCACCCTGGGTTAGACATGGATGGTTTGTTATTGTGTTTGTGATTGGCCAGTTCTGCATGTCCGTTACATCAGTCGTGAATCTCATTGGTTGAGACGGATTTTTTTTAATCGAAAGACCCTCCCGCTTTGTTTAACGGGGGGTTTAAGGTATGTATTGTCTTAAGGCGTTGTAAACAAACATAAAACAACATTGGTTCTTACATGATTTGGGTAATATTATAATATTACTGCTCATTAAACGTGAAATAGCTGATGGTTAACCGCTAGTACAGGTTATGCACCCAAAAATGTATATGTGTGTGTGTGTGTATATATATATATATACATATATATATATATATATATATATATATATATATATATATATATATATATATATATATATATATATCACATCTGAGCAAGTTTCACTTTTGATGGCATTTCTATTTTTAATGTTACTCATTGAGGTAACATGCACCATAACATATAATACACGCATATTGTGCATGAATGAAAACAAATCATTTGTAGCATAGGACTTATAATCACAACATGATTTTTTTAATACAAAATTGTTCTTTATTTGAATGGAAAGTCAAATATAACTGACGGTATAGTACTGGGCTCTCTTGCACCAAGAGAGTGTAGACCTTTGATCCATTTTCAGGACATAAAAAGCATTAGCGACTTCTCAATTAGGCGGCAGAAATTCACACAGAAATGGTACAGAAATGAGCACTGATTGGCAATTAAAAGTCTTTACCTCCCCGGATGAACAGGGTGGAAATGATGTAAAGTTACACTGACACACAGATATGGTTTAGGGATTCACTACAGGTTAGTTTACCAACAGACAAACCTGTGGGGATCTACATGGGAAGAGGTGATGATTGCTAAGCTGTTCATTTTAGAGGTAGACAGTAATGAATTCAGTAATGTTTTAGGAAGAAATGGATAATACTAGTAATGCACATGACTTGCTGTGAAGCAAAAGATCCAATCAACAAGGACAAACTTCTCATACATCAAGAGATAGAGGAAAAAATGGTGTCCAAATACTGCAGAAATGAAGAATAAAGCAAGTGTTTTGAAGAACATTATCAAAATGCCAAAAGCTTCCAGAAACAAAGTAAACGTAACCCAAAAAAATACACAGGTAAAGAGAGGAATCATTCAGACTTTTCTCAGAGAGCGCAAATGTCATTGAGCATCTAGAAATGAAGGTGAATGTATAATTTGTGCATGTTGAATACATCTTAATTCATTGTAAAATTATTTAGTTATAAAAAAAAAAGAACAATTAATAAAAATGTGCTACACCATTTTAAAACTGAAGATACACAATGCCTATATTTTCTATTATGTGACGGTGAGGAGTTTCTCTAAAAAATTGTGCAAAAACAAGGAATTAAAAACATGTAGCACTGTGCAACCTCAAGTTCACCCAGAAATGATAATTTGATGAAAATGTATACGCTCCCTCGAAGATGTAGATGAGTTTGTTTCTTCATCAGATTTGGAGAAACTTAACATTTCATTACTTGCTCAGCAATGGATGTGAATGGGTGCCGTCAGAATGAGAGTCCAAACAGCTGATAAAAACATCACAGTAATCCACAAGTAATCCACCTGATTTAGATAAAATCATTGTTGGACTCCCATTCTGACGGCACCCATTCACTGCAGAGGATCCGTTGTTGAGAAAGTGATGTAATGCTAAATTTCTCCAAATCTGATGAGGAAACAAACTCATCTGCATCTTGGATGACCTGAGGGTGATTCCATTTTAATTTCTGGTTGAGCTGTTACATTAAATTAGGTATTTTCATTACACTGGCAACAAAGTGCAATAATATTCAGACTGTATTTTCATTTTTTATACGTAATTGAGTCTGTGCATCTTCATCTCCTTTTCTCATATCGTATTCTCAAGCAATTTGAAAGTTTACTAACTCATGGAAATGTAATGAAACTTGAGTATAAAAGTCAACGTGAAACAGTCTGCAACTCTTTTTACTTAAGTAATCTGAAGTATTTACGAGTTAAATAGAATATTCAACAAGAAAAACATAGGTAGGACCTGATTTTATTAATCAGAATTGGTTGGGCAGTTTAAAAAAAAAAAAAAAAGTTTTCCATACCAGAATACATTTATGACTTCATCTGAAAACAAATGTTATTTTATAGCCATTGCAATTTTTTATACAAACTTTTATTAATGATTAATGTGCTCTAAGTAAATATGCTCAATTTAGTTTTCATGTTGACTTTCAACTCTGGCATGTAGTCCATAATTCATTATAAATTACAGTTCACATTTCATGTTTAGTCAAAAATAGTGGCTCGCAGTAAAAATTATTTGCTTAATACTGAAAACACTGACAAATGCTCAACGGCAGATTTGAAAATTCAGAAGTATAGCTTTAAAAGAATAAGTTAACATATTACCGTGCTGCATATGGCATAACAACGCACTCTTTGTGTGGAAAAGATGCAGCATGTGAAAGAAACACAAACCAAGTTTAAAAAAAACGAGAAAGATTCAGATAAACACACCGGTACCAAATCCCCAAACCAAATAACCATGAGGAATCTCCCATAAACCTTGAGTACCCTGGAGAAAAGTGTTCGCATTTGGCTTTTCACTTCTAAAAAAAAAAAAACCAAGATCATAGACACACACCAGAGTTTCACATCTGTGAATGCAAAACAATAACTTCAAGCTTATGACCTATATTAACACGATTTCTCCCCACATGATGACGGGCCTCTACTTACCATTTTCTCATTGTTCACATTGCATTATAAGTTTGCGATGTTTCTTGATTAACTGATTTCATGCATTCGGCTCCTCTATTGCGATGTGACTCCTGAAGAGCGTGATCAGCTGCTCCTCGTAATTGGCTATGTTTCGTTTCATGATGTCCATGCAGGGGCCTAATAACCTCTCAAAGGCCTGCACATCCATTACTGTGAAACACAAGGTGAATGATCACATGATCCGCTGTGCAGCTGAGATGCATTGCTATATAATGTATAATGCATTACCTAAGCATTTGACGTTGTCCATGGCATATGCAGAAGCCGCCCGTGGCTTGTTAGTGACGAGTGCCAACTCTCCGAAATACTGACCTCTTGAGCATGTGGCGATCTCCACCTCCTCGTCTTCAGTGTCGTTTTTCGACTAAAACAAACCATTGTCATGTAAATGCATGTGGATCAAATAAAGCTGAAGGATTTATGGGTTTATTAAGATGCATAATGAACCGAATCGTGCTGATTCTTTTAAAGTTTGACTCACTTTGCTCCTCTTCATAGTGATCCTAACGTGTCCGGACTCTACGATGTAGAAACAGTCTGCCAAATCACCCTGTGAACACAAGGTAGAAGTTTTTTTTTTAAAGAAGTCTCTTCTGCTCTCCAAGGCTGCATTTATGTGATCAAAAATACAGTAATAATGTGAAATATTGTTATAATTTAAAATTACTGTTATCTATTTGAATATATTTTATAATGTAATTTATTTCTGGGTACAAAGCTGTATTTTCAGCATCATTATTCCAGTATTCAGTGTCACATGATCCTTCAGAAATCAATCTAATATACTGATATGCTGCTCAAGAAACTTTTCTTATTAGTAGAAATAGAATAAACACAGAAAACATCATTTATGTGAAATAGACAAATTTAATTTTAACTATTTATTTCAAAAAAATTTACCCTTGCTGAATAAAATAATACATTTCTTATACAAAAATCGGACATTATATTATATAATACTAGAATATATTTTAGCGCTGTCAAATGATTAATCGTGATTAATCACATCCAAAATAAAAGTTTTTGTTTGCATAATATGTGTGTGTTCTGTGTTTATTTATTATGTGTATATAAACACACACACACACATATATAGTAAACATTTTGAAAATATTTACATGCATTACCATGTCTATTTTTATATTCACATAATTTATTTTCAAATATATTTAAGAAAAAAAATTCTGAAATATATACATGCATGTGTGTTTTTTTATATACACATAATAAATAAATACAGTACACATACAAATATTATGTACACAAAAACTTTTATTTCGGATGTGATTAATCGCAATTAATCGTTTGACAGCACTAATTATATTATTATAACATTATTATGCGTATTATAACAGCTACTCCAATTACTAAAATTGGACGAACCATTAATTTCAACTACTGTTACATTATTTTGTAATAAAAAACAACTGTTTTCATTTCTTTACTCACAAATTGTACTCAATCTTATGAATATCTGTGCTCAGCATAAATACAGAAATAAAACCGTAAAAGAAATATCTAGGCCTTTACATTTGCAGGTTTTGCATGACGGTAGGAACCCATAATAATTACTTTAAAAACATTTATTAGTGTCTGACCTGAGCAATGATCTGTTCCCCACTGTTGTACACTTTGGTCGACAAGACATCAACAACCTTCATTCTCTCTGAAACCTGAAAACAAGACACATTTATTTCTAAGATCAACAGGAGAACTGCACATGCAGAAAAAAAAATTAAATCACTTTCCACAAAACAGTCAAATGCAATTAGCACACAGCATGTTGGTAGAAGTTGCAGGGATGAATGCAAAAGTGTGTGTTCAAACCTCCAGTGACGTGAGCAGAGGAAGAGTCCCGATGAAAGCCTCGTACATTTTTCTTTTCTTTGCATTGTTTTTTAAGATGATCCTTCTGAATGTCAACCGATCCTAGAGACATTTAAGCAAAAATAAATAAAAATAAAAATAAAATAAACTAATAATAATTAAATAAAAAATATTTTACACTCAAGAGGGATTGAAGCTGTATAATCCTGTAATTTCAGTATTTTCTATGAATAGCAGAGGGCGCTCTAACACAAACAATACATAAGAAGCTCTTGGAGAAAGAAACTAGATATATTTAGCATTTAATTTTACTGTAAACTTGCCGAAACCAGTTGTTTATAAAATGTACTGCGACTGCAATGAATTCATGCAACTGCAAAATCATAAAAAAAAATTATTTATAAATTTTTTCAGATGAAAGTGTCGTACGACTTTGGACTGTTTTGGGTGAGTTAATGATTGTGATATTTTAGATTTATTTCCGTTATTATGAGTATAGTTTGTTAATATTTTGAATTACATTTTATTTTTATTATTTATGTTTTCAGTTGAATTTTAGTTAAAATTGTTGTTGTGTTTTTGTCTTTATTACTTTCAAATTTTAGTTTTAATTATGTTAGTAATTAGACTTTAAACGTTAATGAGAAATGTCACCTTGGCAAGTAGCTGAAATAAAATGCATTTAAGGCTTACACACACACACACACACACACACACACACACACACACACACACACACACACACACGCACACACACATATATATATATATATATATATATATATATATATATATATATATATATATATATATATATAATATTATTATTAATATTTATTTTTTTACAAAATATTTTTTGTATTTCAGTTAATGTTTCTTTTTATTTCACAGAAATATTTTTTTAATGATTTTAATTATGAAAGCTAATTTCTGCCAGAAAAAATAAAAATAAAAAGATAATTGCGACATTTATTTCGCATTATAATGAGATAAAATGATATTTCATCTCACATTATAATGCATATAAACTATATAAATGCATGATTCATTCATATTCTGACATTTTCTTCTGAGTTCTGAATTCTGAGTTTCTCAGAATCTCACAATTCAGTTTTTCTTCAGAACTGCAAGCTATAAGTGTAGAATTGTGAGATATATGTGAATTCAGAATTGTGAGAATGTTATTTACATCATTAAATTCTAAATTTATCTCAATTCTGACTTTTCATGATCATGAGATACAAAGTCACAACTACCTTTTTTTACAAATAATCCGGGGAGGAAACTGGCTTCCGAAGTTAATAATCATTGTAAATAATGAGAGAATTGACTCACGAGGCACCACAGGGCTCCAGTTGAGGTAGCGATGATGGTGGCGGCCCTCGGCGTGTTGTACATGAGGGCCAGCTCTCCAAAACTCCCACGGTTGTCATAAGAGCCCACGGTCCGCGTGGTGCCGTCCACTTTCAACATGATGTCAAACGTTCCTCTGCGCAAGAAACACAACGAGATCTCGACATCTGAGAGGTTTAAACTCTAGGTTTAAACTCTTTGGATCGCGATCCAAAGATGATCATTTATACCTCTCAATGACGTAGAAGTTGTCTCCATCGTCGTCTTGATCGATGATGTGCTCTCCGGTCACCACTACCTTCTCAAATATGGCATCCAAGACTTGTGACATCTGCTCCTGTTGATTTGGAGGGCAAAAATTTAGCCTTTCGTGTCTTAAAGGGACAGTTCAGCTTATTTTATTTCTTCTGTCAAATATAAAAGGAGATATTTAAAAGATTTCAGGTGAATAAATGCAGACATTTGGGTTGGTTCCAAGTGTTATTTTTGTTAACTAAAACTAAAACCATAAAAAGAAGTATTACTTGAAATAGAATACTTAAAAATTGAAATGTATTAATTAAATAATTCATTAATTTTATATTTCAATGAAGTAAAAAATGACAAACAGAAACAACAAAAAACCTTTAACAAATTAAAATGAAAAGAAAATACAAATAAAAATAAAAATAAACTATTAATTAAAAACTCTTATAGCATCTCAAATTTTAGATAATTATAACTAACTAAATTATAACTAAAACAAAATTTTTGTTGGAATAAAATAAAATATAAATATTATTAAAAAGTAAAAAAATTAAATCCTGCCTTTTTAAATAAAAACTAAACTAAAACTAATATAATACTGACATAAACGTAAACTATAATATTAAATAGAAAAGGAAGAAAAAACGAATAAAAATGACGAAAGCACATAATAAAACTACCTACGATTAAAACTAGAACTGAAAAAAAAAACGAATTAAAAAAAAAAACTAAATGAACCTGAAAATATAAAAATAAAAGCTAATTCAAAAATATTATTGAAAACTTAAAAAAATAATATTCACCGGTTTGGAAGAACATGAAAAAAATATAAATATAAAATCTCAGTAGCCTGTAAAAAATACAAATAAACAAAACAACTATGTTGATCTTATTGGTTGTCTAAAAACAAATGAGCTAAGACTTTTATTCTCTCACAAACGTTTTATTCTCTCACAAACGGTTGATAATCGTACCTGGTCCAGGTTTTTGAACAGTAGGATGTCTTTGCAGGCTTCCTGTAGTCTCTGTCTCTGCTCGTCTGTTTTGGGGTGAGTGACCTGAAGGCACAGCAAAGCATGATGGGATACTGTGCAGCAGATGCCACAGAAATGCATAAAAGAGGAGGAACTCTCTCTCTCTCTCTCTCTCTCTCTCTCTCTCTCTCTCTCAATAGCAGGTTTCAAGAGGCCACTCACCCTGGGTTCTCTCTCCTCTTCATCCTCATCAGGGTTGTACGCCTCTGCACAAACTGTCCAGAGACCAACGAATTCAGTAAATCGGAAGCAGGATTAGAGTCGGAAACAAATAAAACCAACCTGTCTAGACAAAGCATTACTGCGCAATTAAAATACAGCCTTTGTGTGTAAAATACAGCCTGTTCAAATAAAAACAAGCCATTTTATCAGCATCTGAATCTTAATGTCTCCTTTCAAACACTGTTTCAATTGATTGTTTAAACGGTTAAAAACACATCAAATTCTCATCCTTATGTTATTTCAGACACTAATGACTTTTGATTTTTTAGTGAAACATAAAAGGAGATGTTTAGCAAATTGTCCAAGATACTCTATTACAAACCTGAAAATATAGTGTTACTCTAAGAGCTATGGAAGAAGGTTTTTCAGTGAATAATAGCTTAAATTTGGTCAAATCAAATCAAATCTAAAATTAGCTCACTAAAATAAGTAAAAAATTATAAATCGAAATAAAATAACCTAAACATTATTATTAAAAACAAAAAACAAATCAAAAAAGACAAAAGCATAAAATGAAGACTAAAACTGAAATGAATAAACTGAACCTAAAAATTAAGATTAAAACTGACATTAAGAGCTGAAGATTAAAACTGACACATACAATTCTAAAAATGAAAACTGAAATAAAAATAAATTAAACATTAATAATAATATTTAGAATGAAATAATAAAATGAAAAATGCACATTTAAAAATGTATACTAAAATTGAAATAATAATGAATGCTACTTTTTTAATATTAAAAAAATATGCTAGTAACAAAAGCACAAAACAAAATTATGAATAAAGAAAACTAAAACTGACATAAATAAATTACACCTAAATTGTATTAACCCGAAAACATCTGACAAAAATGACAAAGCACTTAAAATTCCTTAATTAAACCCAAATAGTCGTATAAAAAAACTAATAAAATTACAAAAGCACGTAACGAAAAAAAAAAAAAAGGAAAATATAAAATTAAAGCTCAGCTAATTATCGATACACATCATGAGTTGTAAATGCTACTTTTATCTTCATTGTAAGGAAATAAAGAAGCTCAGATGTTCTGCTGAACATCTCCTTTTATGTTCTACAGGAGAAAGAACGTCATACGGGTTTCAAAACAACATGCTCTCCTCTCCCACACGCCTCCACTATTCCTGCTATAAATACCAGCGCAGAGAAGACAAAGCAAGACCAGGACCTCCACCGTCTAGATCCAGCCTGAGGTTTAGGGCCAGGAACCCTACAGGAAGCATCTAGACTGATCTACTCTCAGCTCCAGACTGTTTACATCAATCCTGGGCCTGTTTCACAACACTTGCTTTCACAACACTTGCTCCTAAATTTCAAGTGTTTAGCTCATCTGATCTGCTACAAAAATCACAGAAATTGTGTTTTGTCTACATTTCTCTATCCAGTACTACATTCACTATCATTAAAAAAATTGGATTTTTTCAAAATGTTTTAAAAGATAACTCTTATGTTCACCAGGGCTTCATTTATTTGACCAAATATACAGTAAAAAAGTAATATTGTGATATATATATATATATATATATATATATTTTTTTTTTTTTTTTTTTTTTTTAATAACTTTGTTATATGAATATATATTAAAATGTATTTTATTTCTGTGATTTAAATCTGTATTTTCAGCATCATTTTCAAATTTTTGTGGAAATCATGATGCATTTTTTACAGGATTCTTTAAAGAAATGAAAGTTCAGATGAACCGCATTTATTTGAAATCTAAATATTTTGTAACATTGCTTCTTCGCTATCACTTTTTATCAATTTAAAGCGTCCTTTCCAAATGAAAGTATTATTTTCTTTTAAAAAAAATACCTTGCTGACCCTGAACTTTTAGTGCAAGTCTACATTTCATGTCATTCTTGATCACATCTGGTCTGATCTCAGTCTCAGAGTTCAAACCTGACATGAAATAAACCAGATGGGGAACAACGTTTAACACTGAGTTTATACGAGCCTTTTTCCATTACAATAAAGGGCCTGACTGATATATGCTAAAACGATTTATCTACAGTATCGCATCAATTTAAAGATCGAATACATTTCTATTCCTGGCACTGTAAACTCATTTCTTTTTAACTGACCACCAGACTTCTAGTTTTCTCCATTACAATCAGACTTTATTTCCTATTTCAGTGCGGTCTGTCAGCACAGCACATTAAAATCCCTCCATCCGTCCTTACTTGTGGGTCATAGCCATCCACCAGAGACAGAACTTCACAGCTTCTAAAACACTTTATTTCTGCAAACAACGCTGATCATCCATTAGCCAGTTAAACCATCAGCTCTCTCGTTCACTCAGAGACAGCAGTAAACGAGTAAGTGATATGTTAACAAGACAAAAGGCACTATACGACCACAAATGCAAGGTCATTAACCAGAACTAGATGTTCTGTGGGGAGATGGCAATTTTAAGTAACTGCCCATAACCCAAAAATTAAACATTTGCTGAGAATGCATTCATCCTTAGGCCTTTCACGATTAGGATAATTTTGTTTCTACATCAAATTTGGATAAATTAAGCATTACATCACTTGCTCACCAGTGGATGTGAATGGGTGCCATCAGAATGAGAGTCTAAACAGCTGATAAAAACATCACAATAATCCACACCACTCTAGTTCATCACTTAACATCCCAAAAAGACAAAAGCTGTGTTTGTAAGAAACACATCCTTTATTAAGACAATTTAACTTTAAACCATCACTTTTGGTCAAAATACAAGTCCATAATTCATAGTAACGCTTCCTCCAGTGAAACTTACCCAACATATTTGTGTAAAACAGTTTTGGACTGTTTTTGCTTGTAAACGGTGCTTGATCTGTGCATATTTCGCTCCTGATTCAGACGAGACAACTTTTTCACTGGAGAAAGCAATATTATGGATTATGGACTTGTATTTTATCAATACAATAATCTTGTATTGGTGTGGATTATTGTGATGTTTTTATCAGCTGTTTGGACTCTCATTCTGACGGCACCCATTCACATCCATTGGTGAGCAAGTGATGTAATGCTTCATTTCTCCAAATCTGATGAAGAAACAAACTCATCCTAATCTTGGATGGCCTGAGGGTGAGTACATTTTCAGCAATTTTATGTTTTGGTTGTACTTTTCTTTTTGTTCTCTTTGGCCACAAAATCAGGTTCAGCAATAAATTGCCTCCTTTACTACTCGTGAGCTGCATTGGCAGAAAATGACAAACTCACCAGAAGCTCTCCGGACAAATCTGTTGATAACCGGAGCTGAAAGGAAAGGAAGAGAAATTACTCAGTGCACTACAATAAAATGGAATATTAATGCCTATAAAATATTAAATTCAAGATGCCACAGTAATGGCCTAGATGGATAGTTTTCTTCCAGGAATCATCTTTCTTCCTTACCAAAATCAAAACGTTTGCCTCATAATTGATACTCCCTCTGAAAGCCACACATCTTCATGGAAACACAACGCATTTGCATGCAAAAAGAATAATACAGGAAAAGGCCTAGTGCCAACATTTTAATGCACACACGGCCTAGTATCATTTTTAGGAATAAAGACCAGATCTTCCATAAGAAATGCAATTAAATTAGAACATTTAGAGGATAAAAACGGGAAGTGCAATAACAAAAATATAATTTAACGCCAGTTAAGCTTGGTCTTTTGTTCCAACCCCCCTCTGCAGTGAGCTGACCACTCATTTTTTGACGGAAAAAAGAGATGTGTGATATGCATTAGCTGTGAACAAAAGACCAGCATTATTGTGTACTATCCATTATGAGGGATGTCTGTATATAAAGTGTGATCTAGCTGATGTGATGGACGCATCGCAATGAATGAAGAAAGAACGCAAGCGCGCGCACGAATGCATTAGCCTACCTACGAATTCTTCATCGTCGTCCTCGTCCTCTCCGTTTTCGGAGTCGATCTGCATGGCCTCCTCGATGAAGTTGACGGCTTTCCCCGCTCGCGCGGCTGAATTGTGCTCATTGCCAAACGCGCCGCCGCACGTCTCGTTCTCCTTGAGACGCGTGAAGTACTGCAGCGCGAACTCCAGCAGATCTGCCGGCTGGTTCCTCAGGACCTCCACGGTAAAGCTCTGCAGAAGCTCCGTCAAGCCCTCGGGGATTTCTATACTCATTTCCTGACGGTAAAATGTGCGTAAAATTCGGCCCGATCTTGCGCGTATCGTTACAGCAGTCGGTCCCGTTTCGCCGCGTCAGCTGAGAAGAGTGATCCGCAGAGGCAAAGCGACGAATTTCACACTATTCCACCATCTGCGTCTGTTTCCTCTCGTGTCCGAGCGCGTCCTCTAATTCGCAGGCGTAAAAATGGCAGGGAATTCAAGAGCTGGCATCTTTTTTTGTCAGGAAAGCCGCGCATGTGATGCGGGAAACCATGGGAACCGGCAACCTAGGGTTTGCGCAGGAGGAACGCGCACGCGACGCGATGAGCTAGAACGCAACGCGAGCTCTTAAATAACCACTGCGATTGCACAATAGCATTGTGACGTTTTTGGACACGTTCTATAGTATTAGTCCTATTTCAAATCGCTACACTGAAGTGTAGGCCTATGTAAATATCTCACAGAACTATATGAATATGGAAATCATTCAGGACAATGGTAGGGAAGACCGGGGCTAGTTGTCACATCTTTTTTTCTCATTAAGTGACGTGACATTCAGCCAAGTATGGTGACCCATACTCAGAATTCGTGCTCTGCATTTAACCCATCCAAAGTGCACACACACAGAGCAGTGAACACACTCACACACACTGAGCAGTGGGCAGCCATTTACGCTGCGGCGCCCGGGGAGCAGTTGGGGGTTCGATGCCTTGCTCAAGGGCACCTCAGTCGTGGTATTGAAGGTGGAGAGAGCACTGTACATGCACTCCCCCCACCCACAATTCCTGCCGGCCCGAGACTCGCACTCACAACCCTTCGATTGCGAGTCCAACTCGCTAACCATTAGGCCACGGCTTCCCAAAAGGATTTAAATATATATAAATATTAATAAATTGAACACATCCTAACTAATGTATTGTATACAGATGTAGAAGTGTAGAAAAAGTTTTAATTGTTTAAATGAAGATATGTTATTTACAACCGTGCAGTTTACAGTGTATACATTTCTAATTCTTTGTATATGTCAGTTATGAAAGATAATAAATTATGAAATTACAAAATAGAAAAAGCTAAAAAAAAAAATAAAAAAAATCAAACCCTCATTTTGTCCAATTGAATCTTTAATAATATAATTTAATATAAAATATGTATTTTTATCAATATTATATTAACTAAAATTACAATAAACAGTATGTATGTGTATATAAACATTATATAAAATTATAATACAGTATGAAATTACCCCAGCCTGATTGTTCAATTCAATGGCAGTTAAATTCAGACTTTGACAAGCTTTCCTTTGTGACAACTAGCCCCGGTCTCCTCTAATATATACAGTAACCATCTCTATACATAAAACTGCATCATATAATACAGATTCAATGCAGAAGATGGTATGAGGCAAAGTGTTGTATATTAATTTGTGCCTCTACAGAGTGACGCTTTCAAAAATAATTAAGTTAATGGATAAACAGACACCTTTGGGCAGAATTAGACTAAGTGGGCTGCTGGTTAATCCCGTTTTGACGATAAATATGAGCTGATTATGTTGAGATTATTAAGCATGGATACATTTTAAAATTGGAGAGTATCAGAGTTTGACCTCCTGGGAACAATTAGATCGTTGTTATATAAAGGTGCAAGGCCTGCTCCCTAATAGGATCATTTTCAAAGACAATCATTTCTCATTGAAATGATTTTATTAATAAAATAGGAGAAGCTATTATATTTAGGGAACTGTTTCCATAAATGTCTTAACAATGCTTCCTTCTTTCCTAGAGCTGTTATTTAGTAAATTAAGTAATTAAACAGATCATCCAATAATATATGAATCTTCTTATTCATATATTAGCTGGCTGTCTGGTGCACTCTCAACAACCTGGAGCTTAACACGCTCAAAACAGTGGAGATGATCGTGGACTTCAGGAGAAACCCCCCTGCACTCCCCCCACTCACCATCATGAACAGCACTGTGACTGCAGTGGAGTCATTCAGGTTCCTGGGCACCACTATCTCTCAGGACCTGAAGTGGGACATTCACATTGACTCCATTGTGAAAAAGGCCCAGCAGAGGTTGTACTTCCTTCGCCAGCTGAGGAAGTTTATCCTGCCACAGGAGCTGCTGAAACAGTTCTACTCCACCATCATCGAATCCATCCTCTGCACTTCAGTAACTGTCTGGTTCAGCTCAGCTTCTAAATCTGACCTCAGAAGACTACAGAGGGTAGTCCGGACTGCTGAGCGAATCATCGGTTCAACTCTCCCATCTATTCAAGAACTGTACTTATCCAGAGTGAGCAAAAGGGCTGTTAAAATCACTCTGGACTCCTCACATCCAGCATACTCCCTCTTTGAACTGTTGCCATCTGGTCGACGCTACAGAGCTCTGAACACCAGAACGACCAGACACAGGAACAGTTTCTTCCCTCAGGCAATCCATCTTATGAACAGCTGATACGCACTGAACACACTGAACACACTACACTTTATATTTATATACACATACACTTAATTTATCTAACACACATACTTAGTATACACTTAAATTTTGCACATAATATACATGTACATACATAACTGCATTTTTGTAATAAACCTGCCTACAATTGTCAATTTGTATATTGTCATTCCTTGTCTACTTATTTGTATTTTTTGTATTTTTATATTCTTTTATTATGTGTTTTATGTTCTGTCGCTGTCATTCTGTTGTACTGCGGAGCTTCTGTCACGAAAACAAATTCCTCGTTTGTGTAAACATACCTGGCAATAAAAGCTCATTCTGATTCTGATTCTGATTATATTTAATTATGGATCAGTTATTATTGAGGATGGATTCTATTAAATTTGTAAACAATAATGCCAATAATCTTTCTCTGATCATGGCTTTTGGAAGGTTGAAAACTTGACATTCATTTTGCTTTTGAAACATTAAGATTACAGTTTTTTATCCAGCAGTAAAAATAAAAAATACGTGGTTACTATAGTAAAACCACACTGAATTATTATTTTTTTTCATTAAAAAAATAGGGTTATGATTCACATATTTTTTTAACTTGAGCCAAGGGCAAGTTTTTTTTTTTTTTCATTGGCTCAAGTGTAGAATATAGATGTGAATCATTACCCTAATTATTTTTAATTGGATGAATGAAACATTTTTTTTTCAGTGCATGGTGATCACAAATTAACCAAGGTTTTGCTACACTAACCATAGTTTAACCATGGTATTTGTAGTAAAACTCTGGTTATGCAAAACAAACAAAAAACATGGTTCCTATACTTTAGCCTATACTATAATAAAACCAGTCTGTATTTACTGTGAAGTTTCGATCTTAATCAAAGGGTTCACGATCCGTGATCCCTGCTCCGACTCTGCCCATGTATTAGCCTATATGTGCAGTTTTCTTGCATATTTACTTAAAATTCTCAGGTTATATCAATGGTGTGACCTATTGCAGATGGGGCCAAAATTACAACAGTGATATATTTAAAGGGATAGTCAATAGATATATTCAAAGGTTCTTTGGAGAACCCAAAATGGTTGTTCTATAGCATTGCTGAAATAAAAAAACAAAAAAAAAACATTTAAAATAAAGGTTCCAGAAGGAGGTTTGTATATTGGGTTTCAAAGAAGCTTTCTGTGAACAGTTCTTTAAAAAAAAAAAACTTTTTCCACTATAAAAAACTTTTGTGGAATGGAAAGGTTCCATGGAGGGTAAAGTTTGTCCGTGAAGTCAATGCCAACAAAGAACCTTTATTTTTAAGAGTGTGGACCCTTTATTTTAAGAATGCATGGAAATGAATGCATGCTAGCACCAGTAAAGAACTTTTGTTCTTGGGAGCACTTGTCAGTTTGAGCAGATTAAATCTTTATTATAGAATATTCTGAGAGGATATGTTATACAATCCTAATTTTAATTATAAGGCTTTCAAAAAACTGTAACTCATGCAGAGAGAAGATGGCACTGGCTGTGACAGTTTTCTTTTTATTGATGCTCCAAATAAAAACAAACACAAAAGAACAAATGTATCATAATCCATGAATGAGCATATAGGTATACAGTGTGTAATTTATTTAAAAAATGTAATTGTTATAAAGGTTTTTTTTTTCTTTACTGTGACGAAAGTTTTTTTTTTCATGTTATACTGCAAAGAAAACAGGCAACATAAAAAAGCAAAGGGAAATATACACAAGTAAAGATGCTTCAATCAGCAAAAAATATAAGACCACAGTCTTTCAGAAATGTGTTGTTCTTCTTCTTATTTTTGAGTTCGTTTAATCTCAGCAAGAAAGAATTTAACGCAAAGTATTCTTGTGAATAATAATAATAGCTCAATTGTGTTGAACCCAACTGTCTGTCTGAAATAAACTAAACTAAAACTAAACTAATAATAAAAAAATAATAATGAATAATTTCTTTCAGAGAGCTGAAAGCTACTTGGATAAATATTCTGCAGTAGCCTATTTTAAGATGCTACTTATTTTGTTAGAAATCATATGTACGTTTTTGGTGTGTTTTTTATTATTATTAAATATTATAATTATTAGTTATTGATTTGTCTTAATTTATTTTTTTCACTATGATATGCTAAGCTGTTGTTATTCTGAATACATCGATCATGATAAAAAGAATAAAGCAATCAACGCGTGCTTTCAACGTGTTTTATGACGCGGACACCTCGTAGCTAGGAAACAGGCTTCCGTTATCAGCGTACACGGTCAAAGCGGCGCAACCAATAGTTTTTCACGATTGGCATGATTGACGTGTTGAGTGGGCGGGTTCAGGAGGAAAAAGGCGGAGCTAGACGGAGGAAGCCGCTCGGAACAATCAAGCAAAACAAAAGCGATTCAACGGAATATTGTGCGATTAAACTGATTAAATGGTGAGTTAGTTAAACGGACGATACACTTCTATATCTAATTTAGCAGTTTAAACTCATTTAAAGTGTCAAAATGTGCAGCTGTATTTTAAAAACAGGCTGGAGGTGAGTTCTCTTGATACAAACTCTGCTTTTCTTGCATACTCTGCTAAACTCTGTTTAGTTGCTATATAATTAAAAAAACCTTTTTAAAATATGTCCAGTAATTTACATGTCTGCAGTCCACTCCAAAACGATACATCTAACTTACCTTGCTTTTGGACATGGCACCTTGTTATTAATTCAATTCAATTCAATTCAGTTCAATTCAATTCAATTCAAGTTTATTTGTATAGCGCTTTTTACAATTCAAATCGTTACAAAGCAACTTTACAGAAAATTATGTTTCTACAATATTTAGTAATAGCTTATAAGTGGTGACTGTCAGTTTGTGCACGTATGACAGAATTTGTAGAAAAATTTATACGAGACGTAGTCAGCCAGATGATGAACATTATTCATATTATTAATAATTAATAATTATTATATGATGCAATCACACTTGTAGCAATATTAGTCGGTTCTGTTGTTGATTCAGGGTTAGCATCATCTGAGGTCCTCTGAGGGTCAGCATCATCTCTTCTCAGGTGTTCTGGATCCAGACTGGAGCTTGTGTAAATCCTAGTTACGGCAAAACATAGAAACAAATAGAGACAGCATTAGCGTAGTGCTGTTCCAACAAAGTAAAATTTATTAGTTTAACCCAAGCTAAAGAATAAGAATGCACATTTGATCAGATACAACTACACTCGAGTGTATGATTAAAACGATGAGTGGGCCCGGTGACATTTTGCTTGACTCCAAAAGAGTTTATTAGGTCAGTAAACGCAAGTCCTAATGCATCATTTGTATTATCAACGTGAATATTAAAATCTCCCATGATTAGCGCCTTATCAACTGTAACCAGAAGGTCTGAGAGGAAATCTGCAAATTCTTTTAGGAATTCTGTATACGGCCCTGGTGGTCTATACACAGTAGCCAGAGCAAGAGATACATTAGACTTCTTTTGCATGTCTGACAGTGTAACATTTAGCAGAAGTATTTCAAAAGAGTTAAACCTGTATCCCATTTTCTGGGTAAAATTGAGAATATCACTATATATTGTTGCAACACCTCCGCCACGACCAGTCTGACGGGGCTCATGCTTATAACAGTAGTTTGGTGGAGTCGACTCATTTAGACCAAAATTATCATTTGGTTTTAGCCAGGTTTCAGTCAAGCAGAGTACATCAAAACTATTATCTGTGATAATTTCATTTACAATGACTGCTTTGGGTGTGAGTGATCTAATATTTATGAGCCCAAACTTTAAAAATTGTTTTTGTTCATTTACTTTACATGTTTCTGGTTTAATCACGATAAGATTTTTTCTAGATCCTATATTAAATTTATATTTTGACCTCACTATTCGGGAACAGACACAGTAGATTTTTCAGCGCAAGTACTTTTATCATTTAAGCGGGTGGAACAAAAGTCATCATAATAGTTATTAGAGAATTGTCTTACTAGTCACATGGAGCGAAGTGTCCTGGAGATGTTGTCAGAGAGCAGCTCCGCTCCGACTCTGCTGGGGTGCAAGCCATCAGCGCGAAACAGCCTAGGACGCTCCCAGAAAAGATTCCAGTTATTAAAAAATAGCAGTTTCTGTTCTTTACACCATGACAACAACCATTCATTAAAAGCAAAAAGTCTACTGAACCTTTCGTGTCCTCGTCGATACGTGGGCAGTGGTCCTCAGTGGAACCGTCTCGATCAGGCTGCTGAAGTCCCTCTTCAGCGTCTCCGTCTGCCGCAGCGTGGTGTCGTTAACCCCGGCGTGAAGCACGACCGCTCTAGGGCTCTCATCGGCCTTCAGGATCGCGGGTATCTGCGCAGAAAAATCGAGAACATGAGCACCAGGGAAACAATGAGTGTGCACTTTACCTTCGGCTAACGTAGCACTTACGTGTCGGACGATGGAGTCTCCGATGATCACAGCGTCGCGTCCTGTCTCGCGGAGGGGAGCGAAGCGGTTCCGGGTGGAGATCTCGAAGACAGGAGGGGGAGAAGTCGTATAGAATATAGTGACAGAGCTCAAACGCAGTACAGGCGCCAACAACAAACAGGAAGTGACGTATTATTGTGAGGTATTATTGTCTATTCTCTTTATTATTGGTGTTTTTATTACCTTAATTATATTTATGTCTGCACTATGTTTGTTCTTTCTTTGCTGGAAGCTCCTAACACCAAGACGAATTCCTTGTGTGTGTAAACATTTAGCAATAATTCTGATTAATAGTGTGTTTAAGTACCAATGTAAATGCAATGGTACATATATAGAAGTACTATAGTATTGCAGTCATTGTACCATGGTAACACAAAAGTACTTTCTCGTGGGGATCTGGTTTTCTTTAACATGTGTTTCTGTGTCCTTAGGTTTGCTGATGATGTCGACCTTTCCATCTTCTTCCTCCAAGAGCTTGACCTCCACCCCGCTCAAGTCCAGACCCAGTGTCCCGAGCAGCGTCCTGCAGCGCAGCAGGAGCCTGGAGTCCACCGGGGACTCGACGTCCTCGCTGCTGTCACCCATCTATCATGACAGCTTTGAGCTTTCAGAGGATGAACCGGAGTCAGATCAGCCACGGGCCGTTCACAACATCACTGCCACGTTAAGTGAAGACGTCGCACCAGGCTCTCCATACAGGTGGGTGGTGCTGAGTAACAGAAATAGAGACTCGCACTATATCAAACCAGCACACCAGTCAAATCTAACTTATTTGCAGGGATGAGGTGGACACAACAGGCCTGGAAGACAGATCGTCAAATGTGCAGTTCAAACTGAGTGCTTGGGAGCAGTGGATTGTCGATAAAGCCAAAGAAGAGCGTATCAGAAAGCAACAAAAAGCCATGGAGGTAAATGGCGCTACTGCATTAGTAATTATAGTATAAGTAATATAGTATATTTTATGTTAATATCATTATTTCCAGCACTTTTTTAGATTCATGGATTTTTTTACTTTTACATGCATATATATATATATATATATATATATATATATATATATATATAAGACCTCTAACACTAGCTTGCTCTATTCTTTTTCTATTCTATCTGTTTTCTTTTATTCTATTATTTAAAAGCCCTTTGCTACATACTATGTTAAGCTAACTGAGACTTGTTCTAGCACTTATATATCATTGCACTTTTGTTGTTTTTGATTGCTTCCACTGTCCTCATTTGTAAGTCGCTTTGGATAAAAGCGTCTGCTAAATGAATAAATGTAAATGTAATGTAAATATATAAATTAATGCTTTTATTTAGAAAGGATACTTAAGTTCATTAAAAGTGACAGTAAAGATGTTTTACATAAGATTTATATTTCAAATATTTCTGTTTATCAAAGAATCCTGGAAAAAAAAAGAATCATGACGAAAATTTGAAGCAGCACAACTGTTTTCAACATTGATAATAATTAGAAATGTTTCTTCAGCATATTTGAATGATTTCTGAAGAATCATGTGACACTGAAGACTGGAGGAATGATGCTGAAAATACAGCTTTGATCACAGGAATAAATTATAGTTTAAAATATATAAAAAAATAAAAATAAAAGAGTTATATTAAATTGTTATAATGCTTCACAATTATACTGTTTTAACTGTATTTTTGATCAAATAAATGTCAGCATAATAGACTTTTTTCAAAAACATAAAGTATTTTAAACCGTATTGTCTATGTATTTCATAAATAATAAATATTATGTTTTTACTAATTTTTAAGTTATAAAAATAATTTCTTTTTTATTTTGCTCTATTCAGTTTGTGAAACCGTATTTAAATCAATAGTTTTTGTCATATTTATCACAGTATATGGTACACCTTGGTAAAATATAAGGTGTGTATTTCAGGAGCTCACGCTGATGGAAAAACAGAAAGAGGTGGAAAAAGAACAGCAGAAGAAGAAAGTTGTCAACGACTGCAAACTTCAAGAGTGGCTGCAAATAAAACGAGAACGGGTAATGATCTCTGTAAAACTCCCAGAATAAAGACTCATTGTCAAATTTTTATTATTATATATTATTATTAGTACTATTTTTAGAACGGGGTCTGATCTCCTGAAGCCCCTTCTCATTATTTTACTATGGTTTTGTACTTAGGAAAAGAAAGAGAGGATGTCCAAAGAGTTTCAGAAGAGCAAAGACCAGCTTCAAGAGGAGACAAAACATGCTGAGATTGAAAGAAAAGCTCAGGAGAAATATAAGGAGTGGCTGCGGAAGAAGAAGCAACAAGAAACGGAGAGAAAGCTAAAAGAGAAGGTGAGTCTGTCTGGCGAAAATTGGAGAATTTTTTCAAAACTTTGTTCTCATTGGGTGTGTAAATGATCATAGCATTTACAATTTTAGCTGAACTGTTTCTTTAAAAGGAAGAGGCAGCCAGAAGAGAAGCAGAAGACAGGGAGCGCAAAGAAAAAGCAGAGGAAAGCTTTAAAGAGTGGCTTGAAGGTTTAAAAACAAAAGGAAAACTGAGCCGACAGTCATCAGCATCCTCAGCTGGTGAGTGAGCAACAAATTCCCATACCGTTTAATAACTTCAGGTTTATTCTAGAAACTGTAAAATAATCATAAGAATAAGCAGGTGCATCCAGACTTTTAACTAGTAGCAGATTTGTGCATCACAAACACTAAGAAATGTGTGAAGAGCAACCATAGGCCCCGGCCACTGGTGAATTATGAGAATTGTAAAAAAGTAGCAACTGCCTTTTTTATTTTTTTATTTTATTTTGTGGCGGAAGCAAGCTTAACATTCTTGCTAATTTGAGTCTATATCTCGCAACTCTGTGTTTATATCTTGCAATTCAATGCAAGAGTCTATGTATCACAATTCTGACTTTTTTCCTTGCAGCTTGGACTTTTCTTTTCTCAGAATTGTGGGGAAAAAAACTCAGAATTGTGAGATAGAAAAAGATGCATTTACCTTTTAATTTTTTTGTTCTGCGGTGGAAACTAACTTCACTTTTTTTTCTTGCTGTTGTGATTTTATCTCGCAATTCTGAGTTTACGTCTCACAATTCTTTTCTCTCAGAGCGGAGAGAAAAGAATCCTTAGAATTGTGAGATAGAAAAAAGTTTTATTTTAATTCTGTGGCGGACATAAACTTCTATAATATCAAACACAAATATCCACACTGTAAATTCTGGCAAGAATGCAACATTGAGATTCAAAGCCAAACTTAATTTGATCACTTTCAGGCAACTATAACAATGTGAACTATCCAGCTCCGAGTTTCGTCAACCCTATTCCATGGAAACCCATTCATGTTCCTCAGCAAGAGCAAACACCGAGGAAAAGCTCGACCCGTAAGAGAACCCCAGGACCACCAAAGAGCCAGTCGACCCCCTGTCTCACATACAGACCTAAAGACATGATCAAGTTCGCTTGTAAGAGACGGTGACACTGACCTCTGCTGGTCTGAGACTGCTATAACCTTGTCTAGAGACTTGAAGCCTTTTTTGTCAAAAAATTCCTCATCTGTCGGTTATGATTTTGACTTTGAATGTTTGCTAAATAGATGATTTTTTTTTTTGTCCAAATAAATGATCTTTGAAAATGCAGTAATTGCCTAGCATTATTTGAGTTAAATGGTACCATTCAAACATTTCAACATATCCATCTGTTTAAAGAGATCTTTGTTAGCTTTTAGTTAGATTTGTAAGATATTTTTGTCTCTTTTGCTCACCAAGGATGAATTGTTTTAATCAAAAATCCAAAACAAACAGTAATATTGTGAAATAATATTATAATGTAAAATAATAATTTATTTTATTTCAATATATTTGAATATAATTAATTCCTGTGATGCAAAGATAAATTATGAGCTTCATAACTTCAGTCTTTGGTGTCACATGTTCCTTCAGAACTCCTTTTAATATTCTGATTTGCTGTTCAAGAAATGTTAAAATTATCGAGGTATTTCACTATGGGAAGTGCATCAGATGTGACCAATCCTGGAAGCACCAATTACACTACATCTGTCAGCTGACAGACCAATCACGACAATGATGCAGGGAATTCAGCCTTCACTTCTGTATGTATACCGCTGCTAATAAATATGTGCAAACAAAAACTACCTCCCTAAGGTTTTTTGTTTATAATATATATATATATATATATATATATATATATATATAGACACTTAGGATGTAATGAGCTAGTGACGGCTCTGTGAATTCCAGCCTATTAATCGGACAAAAGTGTGAGGTGAAGCCCAGCTTGCTGTCCAAAAATGTCCTCCTCTGACATGCCCTTAAATGGTGCCCAAGAGGTCACCATACCCCTGGCAGAGGGGGACAGAGACCCAAGCTGTTATAATAGCTTCCACAATACAGTGGGACAGGCGCTGACGTGATATAGGTTTACCTTTATGAGGATCAGCCCACAGTCTTAGAAGAAAAGGTTCATTATGGAACCTCTTAGGTGTTCATTCATGATTATTTCTTTTTGTCCTTTCCGGATTAAATATTTCATATAATTGACAAACATCAAGACCCTAAAATGTAAAAATGTATTTTACTTAAAAAAGTCACCCATGAATGCTGAAAAAAAGCACACCCAAAGTGCATAGAACTAGTCATTTATTTATATTAACAAAAAGAATTACTATTACTGAAAGAATGCTACTGTAATTTCAAATATTCAAGGCTTTAAATGTACAAATCAACCTTAAAACACCAACAATTTAAAAAATCTGATAAATAATGAAAATATAGTTTCACCTACATCTACATATGACAAAATAAGTCCATTATAAAATTACATTAATCTATCACTAATAAATAATGCAAATATACAGATTAATCTAAATTCCCATCAGGGTTAGAACAACATCAAGTACCTCAAAACTACAAATCCATATTAATATAACTCACAATGGAAATATACAGATATAGAAGTACTTCAAATCTACAAATTCATATTAATATCATTCATAAAGAATGTGAATACATAGATTAAAATTCAGATCAACATTTCAGAACATCAAGTACTTCAAATCTACAAATTCATATTAATATCACTCATAAAGTATAGTAATTACAGATTCAAATTCAGATCAGCATTTCAGAATAACATCAACCGCCTCATATTTACAAACTTACAGTTGCACTATTCACGAAATATCAAAGTATTATGATAATTGATTATACATTTGAGCAGTGGGACAGACGGTTATTTTTTATTTTTTTGGCTTCTGGAGAGTTTAAACAGGTATTGCTCAACAAAATTCATCATGTGAGTGATGTGCTTGGGGTATTCCACACTGAATATGAAATAAGTAGCAAAGAGGCACTGCATTGCCTCCATCACATCCATTTCTGCGCTCACAATGTTGAAACACTCCATATAGATGCTGGCTCTTTTTGCATGGAGGGAGTTTGAAGCTCATGAAAAAATATAGTCTGAGTTGGCTTTACTGATTCCTGCAAGTTGGAAAAACATATAAATTATTTGTGAAATAACTTAGAATCTTGCATACTTTCTTCCGAACAATTAGGGATGTGACTGACCATTTTTTACCACAGTGGTAAGGGCCAATTCACTGGCTAGGTTGCACATGCAACTCACAAACAATCATGACCACAGAAACTTCAAGATCAATGCAATATTCATTAATAAAATAGCTTGGATAGCATACTGAAAAACTAAAAAGCAACAATGTATCTGTTTTTGATTTAACTAAACTTGCAGCTTGATTATTGAAGAGACATTACACAAACATTATTCACACATGCAGTTTCTCACTTTCTCTCTGTTGTTAATTTAAATAAAAATGCTATTCGTTCAAGCTACATCATTTCTGTATCTGATTTAAAGCATGCAGAATGCTAGATCTAAAGGCCGGTTGCTAAAAAAAAAATGCATCAGTGATACATCAATTTCTGAACCCCCACCCCCACCAACACAAAGACATGACATATCAAACTTACATTGTCCAGACAGAAGAGAAACTTGATGTTTTCTCTGAATAAAGATAGTAAGATTAGCAGTGCTCCATTTTTCTCCAGATCTGCAATATCTGTTTACCCAAAAACAACACAACAAAACAGGTTATTGGTACACATTATATTTTAGCTGTGATGGTTGTCTCGGTTTACATTCACAGTGTTTTTGGAAACCCTGTAAATTTGAACATCTAAATAATAACATTATTATTTTGCTTATTTTTTAATTCAATTGTTAATATATAAAGACTGAAATATTACTGCAATTACTTAGTCAAATAAAATATTTATATAATTTATTTTACACTTCACTTTCAAACATTAATCATTAATTAGTATGTGAGCAGAGCAGCATCCAAAATCAAAGTACTTCTGCTGAGATTCTGAAGTATGCTTACAATGGACACTTTACTACTCCATGAGAACACAGGAGAGGATTTATGAATGGCAGTGAAGCAATGCAACTGAGTTTTTGTAAAAAAAAAAAAAAAAAAAAAAAAAAAAAAATTAAATGCAAAATGTCTCAGTTCACATTACTTTAATCTCTGATCTCCGTGTGCAAGTGTTTTGTTTGCATGTATGTCATTGCAGCAGCACATTAAACTTTAATTGTAATCAAACTGACTGGAACTACCTGTGATTCAAATTATTTTAATGCACACCTTTTAGCCAATCAGAATCAAATATTCAGACAAACCATGGAATAAATAGATTTATTAGAGTAACCATTCAACAAACCAAGCAACTAATGATTGTGTTAAGGAAAAAAAAAAAGAACACTTTTTGTGTTTGTGTCAATTTGCTGAAGTAGTGTTCCTGTAGCTCAATTGGTTGAGCATTGTGCTAACAAGCGCAAGGTTGGGGGTTCGATCCCCCGGGAACACATGATAGGTAAAACATTTATAGCCTGAATGCACTGTAAGTCGCTTTGTATAAAAGTGTCTGCTAAATGCATACATTTAATTTAATTTCAACTGTTCAGAACTTGAAGAGCAGTCTCTAGATTAAGATGAAGGTCCTTCCAAAACCACATCTTCACTTCATGCAGCAGCTACCAAAAAAAGAAAGAAAGAAAGAAAAAAGAAAGAAAAATTCATTAAAACAATTTTTACTTTTTATTCATACAAAAAAAAAATTGAAAATGCAGTGGAAATACTAAACTCGTAGGAAACAACACTAAAAACAAATACTCACAAGTTGTGGAACCCGAAGAAATGGGAACATGTCCATGACCTCTCATGTTGATTTTGTCATTAAATCAACTCTTTTAAAAAGAGCGCATCTCATTAGATTTTTGATATGTTGGTGTAGTCAGGTTGTCTTTTACATAGTTCAGCATTTATCACAGTAATCTGCTAATGAAAACTTAATTGATCTTCTCCAATATTTTCCAGGTTTAATATAATCTGAAAAAATATAAAAAAATAAATTCCTATTGTATATCTGCAATCTCCTAGCATCACTGGTAAATAATCAAGCAATTTTAAGACATTTTAGTGAAGAAGGATAAAACAGACAAACCTCCTGGGACTGGGTGGAAACCGGATTATCAGTACACAGGATTACTGGAAAGTTTGCAGTCTTGCATCTTTTTGTTTGCTGAAATGAGCAAAAGACAGTTCATATAAGGAAAAATATTTAGAAGTAACATAGCACAAATAACTGAAAATCAATTATCAGTAGAATTAAAGCATCCATTCACCCAAAAAAAAAATTCTGTCACCATTTACTTGTTTACCTTTGTTGTTCCAAAACCACATGACTTTTATTCATGGATGTCAAGAATAATAAAAAACTTGATTTGGCCGTATGTCTCAAACTGCAGATTGTATGGCTGTTCTGTTCTGTTCTGTAGGGCTGTTCTTCATTACCATTTGAGTGTGCGGTCAAAAACTATCTTAGAGCACTATCTGCAGTTAAAAACTAAGCTTAGGATCAGAAAACACAAAATTTAACAGTTTGCAACAAGCACAACAAAACTTACCGATGTAAGGCAATTTGTGACTGTCGCGGTTTAGGCTCTTTCGTGTTTTAGTGTAGAAATCCGCTGTAGAAACATTGACAACTTAATTACTAATGGGTTTAAAGCTTATAAAAAGTAAATTACTTTTTAAAAAATGTATTTCTCTGACTTACCACAACAATATTTCCGCCAGACCATCAACTTAAATCAGCAGACGGGGATCAGTCTCCTCTCGACCGTTGGAATTCAAAAACGTGCACTGCACTCGCGAGAAAGCGCTGCGTGAATATGCTTGCGCAAATGCAAACAAATTGTTTACTTTGTGAAATTAATAAAAATAATGAGTTTATTACTTTTTTTATGTTTAGTGTTCAACAGATAAAAAAAATGTAATCCATAAAGCAAAACTGTTAAGTTGTGGTACATAATTTCAAATAAATGGCAAAGAAAGAAATTAAAGAGCAGCAAACAAGACTATAGGTAAGGGGCCATTCACATATCGTGTCTTTTGCACGCTCAAGTTCGTCATTTCAAATGTAGGCACACGGTATGCGCACTCATGATGGAAGCAACGCGCGCTAATTTTTCCAGAATCATTTGAGTCATTTTGGGGATCGCAAATCATTTGAGTCAGTTCGGGAGTTCAGAGTGGGTTCGCGGATAATTTGAATCAGTTCGAGAGTTCGGAGCGGCTTCGCGGATCATTTGAATCAGTTCGAGAGTTCGGAGCGGGTTCGTGAAACATTTGAATCAGTTCGGGAGTTCAAAGCGGATTCGCAAATCATTTGAATCAGTTCGAGAGTTCGGAGCAGCTTCGCGGATCATTTGAATCAGATCGGGAGTTCGTAGCGTGTTCGCGAATCATTTGAGTCAGTTTGAGAGTTCAAAGCGGGTTCGCGAATCATTTGAGTCAGTTCGGGAGTTCGGAGCGTGTTCGCGAATCATTTGAGTCAGTTTGGAAGTTTGGAGCAGGTTCGCGAATCATTTGAGTCAGTTTGGGGTTTGCGAATTATTTGAATCAGTTCGGGAGTTCGGAGCGGGATCGCGAATCATTTGAATCAGTTCGGGAGTTCGGAGCGGGTTCGCGAATCATTTGAGTCAGTTCGGGAGTTCGGAGCGGCTTCGCGGATCATTTGAATCAGTTCGGGAGTTCGTAGCGGGTTCGCGATTCATTTGAGCCAGTTCGGGAGTTCGGAGCGGGATCGCGAAACATTTGAATCAGTTCGGGAGTTCAAAGCGGGTTCGCGAATCATTTGAGTCAGTTCGGGAGTTCAAAGCGGGTTAGCGAATCATTTGAGTCAGTTTGTCATAACGTTCACCTTGGAGATTGAAAATGTTTCTTTTTTGAGACCCAAGGAGCCCAAATTCAGACCCAGAACAATAAAACCCACAGAAGAGTTGGGAGTTCAAAGGAGGAATCTTTATATTACCAAACTGCAGGGAGAGGAAGAGTAGATATATAAGTCTGCAAGATTAACCACAATCTGATGTGATCCGAACCCCTCAGAGACAACCACTGTTGAGCTGCTGCAAGAACTTCTTCTTCTTCTTCTACTAGTGTTTTGGCAAACCAGCGTAAAGGTGCATTACCGCCACCTGCTGATCTGGAGTGTGGAGTGCGCATAGATTTGGAAGATGGACACAACCAAAAAAAGAGAAAGAAATTCAATAAAAAATAAATGCCTAATTTCTACATAGTGTTCCTGTGTTTTTCAGGTATTTAAACAAAATTTCATGCACTGCTGATTGCCTTGAACCGTTTCCTAACAATGTATTTAAAGAAATATGATCAACTCCCAGCCATCCTAATTCTTGAATTAATTTAAATTGCTCTCTTTCATGTGCAGAACATTCAATAAGAATATGCTTCACTGTTTCTAACTCTCCACATTTATCACACTTTCCAGATTCATGCTTACCTATCTTATACAGACCTTGATTCAATGCTGTATGTCCAATTCTCAGTCTTGAAAGAATGAAATCTTTCTTTCTATTTCTGTATCTTTTCCTCTCCTTTCCAACACTCTCCTGAATCTGGAATAGGTGTCTTCCTTTAGACCCACTATTCCATATGTCTTGCCATTTTTTATTTGCTTCTAATGTAATCAATCTCTTGAATTCAGCTTTACTTAATGCTATCTTAATTTCTATTTGTGGATGATTTAATGCTTTCTTTGCTAGCAAGTCTACTTCCTCATTTCCATCCACACCCACATGTGCAGGTACCCAAAGGAATGTAACCTCAATCCTTAACTGTCTTATTCTATACAAACTTTGTAACACTTCTAATACTAAGTCTTGCCGAGCTTCAGATTTACCACTTAATAGACTTGAGAGCGCAGCCATTGAATCCGTACATATCACTGTTCTTGCTGGCTGAACTTCTTCATTCCACTGTAGCGCTAGGATGATAGCTAACAATCCAGTAGTAAAAACTGACACATAGTCTGATAATCTTTTTGCCATTTTTATTTTAAAAGTAGGAATATATACTGCTGCTGCTGCTCTTCCAGACTCTGGCTCCTTAGACCCATATGTAAATACCTGTAACACAGAATAATACTCTTGAATTATATATTGTTGTACCACTACTTTGGCAAGTTCATCTCCTGTTTTTTTATTACTTTGTGAATTTGTAAGTTTATTAGTGGCATAGGGAACAACCAAGGGGGAATTGCTGGAATAGCAACAGAAGGAGCAATATCATGGTCTTTCATCTTCAAACTATTTACCTCCTTCCTTACTTATCCAGCCAAAGCTTGTTATTTCTTTGTTTGCATATTCCCAACAATCTTTCAGAAGTAGTCTAACTGGGTGGCTTTCCAGATGTCCCTTGACACCACACCAGTATAGGGAACAACCAAGGGGGAATTGCTGGAATAGCTGGGAATTGCTTATAGACCAATCTCGAATCTCCCTTTTCTGTCCAAGATACTAGAAAAGGTGGTATCCTCACAATTATATTCCTTATTAGAGAAAAATGGTGTATGTGAGGATTTCCAGTCAGGATTTAGATTTAGACGTATCATAGTACTGAGACTGCTCTCCTTAGATTTACAAATGACCTGCTCTTATCATCTGATCGTGGGTGTATCTCTCTATTAGTTTTATTAGATCTTAGTGCTGCGTTTGACACAATTGACCACAACATTCTTTTGTATAGACTTGAAGACTTTGTTGGCATTAATGGAAGTGCATTAGCATGGTTTAAATCGTACTTATATGACCGCCATCAGTTCGTAGCAGTGAATGAAGATGTATCATATCGATCACAAGTGCAGTATGGAATACCTCAAGGCTCAGTACTAGGGCCGCTGTTATGCTGATGATACTCAGCTCTATATTTCTTCGCGGCCCGGTGAAACACACCAATTTGAAAAACTAATGGAATGCATAGTCGATATAAAAAACTGGATGACGAGTAATTTCTTACTGCTAAATTCTGAAAAAACAGAGGTGTTAATTATAGGACCTAAAAACTCTGCTTGTAATAACCTAGAACACTGTCTAAGACTTGATGGTTGCTCTGTCAATTCTTCGTCATCAGTTAGGAACCTAGGTGTGCTATTTGGTCGCAATCTTTCCTTAGAAAGCCACGTTTCTAGCATTTGTAAAACTGCATTTTTCCATCTCAAAAATATATCTAAATTACGGCCTATGCTCTCAATGTCAAATGCAGAAATGTTAATCCATGCATTTATGACCTCAAGGTTAGATTATTGTAATGCTTTATTGGGTGGTTGTTCTGCACGCTTAGTAAACAAACTACAGCTAATCCAAAATGCAGCAGCAAGAGTTCTTACTAGAACCAGGAAGTATGACCATATTATCCCGGTCCTGTCAACACTGCACTGGCTCCCTATCAAACATCGTATAGATTTTAAAATATTGCTTATTACTTATAAAGACCTGAATGGTTTAGCACCTCAGTATTTGAATGAGCTCCTTTTACATTATAATCCTCTATGTCCGCTACGTTCTCAAAACTCAGACAATTTGATAATACCTAGAATATCATAATCAACTGCGGGCGGCAGATCCTTTTCCTATTTGGCGCCTAAACTCTGGAATAATCTACCTAACATTGTTCGGGAGGCAGACACACTCTTGCAGTTTAAATCTAGATTAAAGACCCATCTCTTTAACCTGGCTTACACATAACATACTAATATGTTTTTAATATCCAAATCCGTTAAAGGATTTTTAGGCTGCATTAATTAGGTAAACCGGAACCGGGAACACTTCCCATAACACCCTATGTACTTGCTACATCATTAGAATAATGGCATCTACGCTAATATTAGTCTGTTTCTCTCTTATTCCGAGGTCACCGTAGCCACCACGTCCAGTCTGTGTCCAGATCAGAGGGTCACTGCAGTCACCCGGATCTAGTACGTATCCAGACCAGATGCTGGATCAGCACCTAGAAAGGACCTCTACATCCCTGAAAGACAGTGGAGACCAGGACAACTAGAGCCCCAGATACAGATCCCCTGTAAAGACCTTGTCTCAGAGGACCACCAGGACAAGACCACAGGAAACAGATGATTCTTCTGCACAATCTGACTTTGCTGCAGCCTGGAATTGAAATACTGGTTTCGTCTGGTCAGAGGAGAACTGGCCCCCCAACTGAGCCTGGTTTCTCCCAAGGTTTTTTTCTCCAGTCTGTCACTGATCGAGTTTCGGTTCCTTGCCGCTGTCACCTCTGGCTTGCTTAGTTGGGGTCACTTCATCTACAGCGATATCGTTGACTTGATTGCAAATAAATGCACAGACACTATTTAACTGAACAGAGATGACATCACTGAATTCAATGATGAACTGCCTTTAACTATCATTTTGCATTATTGACACACTGTTTTCCTAATGAATGTTGTTCAGTTGCTTTGACGCAATGTATTTTGTTTAAAGCGCTATATAAATAAAGGTGACTTGACTTGACCAGTACCTTAACCTCAACTGAAACCTACGCAGTTGTAGAGGCAATTCTCCCATTTCAACTTGTAACGAAGCCACTGGAGACGATCTAAATGCACCACAACAGATCCGCAAAGCTTGATTTTGAATTACTTCTATCTTAAGCAAAGTTTTGTTTGCAGAACTGTAAACTACACAGCCATAATCTATGTTTGACCTAATAACAGCACAATATATTGCCCCCCATTCAGCTCCTGACAAGCACCTTAAGACATTGATTCCTTTTTTGCATTTTTCTATCAATTTCTGAATATGAAATCTAAAATTTAATTTAGAGTCCATCCACATACCCAAAAATCTTACTACACTAATTTGTTCTAGCTGACAACCATACATTTTGACATTCAGGCTTGGATTATTTTTCTTTTTTGTAAAAACATATTACTTTTGTTTTCGCCACAGAAAATCGGAAACCCCAACTATTCGTCCATTTCTCCACCTAATTTACTGCTTTTTGGATTTTCTTTTCTACAAATGAAACATTACGCCCCCTTTTCCATAGTGCTCCATCATCCGCATACAATGATCTTCCTATTCCCGTATCCACATTATGAAATATGTCATTTATCATTAAATTAAAAAATATAGGACTGCTGCTCACACTTCCCTGTGGAGTTCCATTCTCAATTGGGAGAATCATAGAAAAAACTGTCCCTACTCTTACTTGAATTTTTTCTTCCAAAAAAGAAACTCAGAATCCAGTTATAAATTTTTCCATCAATTCTCAAGCTTTCCAATTTTATTAAAAGTCCCTCTTTCCACAACATATCATAAGCTTTTTCTACATCGAAAAAGACTCCCACAAGCACCTCTTTATTAATTTGAGCTTTTCGAATTTCAGCTGCTAAACACAAGATTGAATCCATCGTATTTCTACCTTTTCTAAAACCACTTTGAGATGCCTCTACTTTCAATCACATAAGTCAACCTGTTGATCACCATCCGTTCCATAAGTTTGCATAAATTTGATGTCAGCGCAATTGGTCTGTAATTAATTGGCTGAGAATGGTCTTTTCCTGGTTTAGCTATTGGCACTATGACCCCATGCTTCCAATCTGCTGGCAAATTCCCTGTCTCCCATATTTTATTAAAAAGTCTTAAAATCGTACTTAACGATAAATCAGATTTATCATCTTTTTACAAATATGTGAGCATTCACCCTAACTTTCTGTTCTCTATATTTCCTCATATTTCCTGAAATATTATCGCTACTGTGCACCTTTACCAATGCTTCCACTAAAATCTCTGCTTTATCACTGTCTTTTATTGCTATTTTTCCATTGTTTACTAGAACTGGGATATTGTTATTTCTCTGAATCCCTCCCATCTTTCTGATCATATTCCAAATTTCATTTATTTCAATTTCTTCCCCAATTCTATTACAGAATTCCCTCCAGTAATTTCTTTTTGCTTTTCTTACTTGTCTCCTGACTATTGCCTGAGCTCTCTAATATTTAATGAACTCACTTAACAATACAGACATTTTAATTCTTTCCCGAACTGCCTTACTACACTCATTATTCCACCATGGGATTGCTTTTTTACTATTTATAGACTTCTTTTTGCCAATTACTTCCTCAGCCGTATTTCTTAACACTTCACTTATTTTCTTACTTAACTCTTCCATGTCTTCAACATCATCTACCATTTCACACAAATTGTTATGACACAATTCTTTAAACAGCTCCCAGTTAGCTGCATTAAATTTCCATCTAGGAATTCTCTCCACCAAAGTTTGGATGATGTCCACACCAATTTTACACCATATTGGATAGTGATCGCTTCCCATTGAACTTTGTTTATTAAGTTTCCATTCACATTTTCAAGCTAATATTTCTGACACCAGTGTAATGTCTAAAACGGATTTACACCCATGAGTTATATCTATTCTTGTAAAACCTCCATTGTTAACACACACTAACCAACCGCAATCTAACATTTCTTCTACAATCAGCCCATTATAATCTGTTTTAATACTCCCCCAAAGTGTATTATGGGCATTGAAATCACCACACCATATTACTTTCTGATTTGTAGTACCTCTTATATTTTCCAATACTTCCTTATTTAGCTTTTTACATGGATTGTAAAAATTAATTACTTTAATACTATTACTCCCTTGCCAGACTTCTGTCACAATCACCTCTTGATCCCCACTCACTTCAACATTCCTATATCCCACACCTTGTTTTATAAATGTAGCTACCCCACCTCCATTACCTAGTTTTTTGTCTTTCCGAATAACCACATATTCTTGTAAAACAAAATTCAACTGAGGTTTGAGCCATGATTCTTGAACACATATTATATCAGGTTTATTTTCCAAATCAGAAACAAAATACCAGATATACCCTCGATCTCTAGATACTTTTCTGCTGCTTTGATTATAATTCTGATTCTTTCTGTCCTGCATTCAGTTTGCACTGAACAGTTCACTACTTCAGCCATAAAAATAACAAATGCAACATTGTTCTTAATTCCAAATTCCTCATTAGTTTTTTCTTTTGCCATTTCTTTCATTTGTGGAAGTATTTCTTTACTTTTGTCTCCTGATTCCAAATTCTTTCCTACCTTTTTCAGAGCTTCAGAGTATGACAATCCTTTGTGCGTTTTAACATTCTGAACTTGAGCAGCAGGTTCGCGAATCATTTGAGTCAGTTTGGGGATCGCTAATCATTTGAGTCAGTTTGGGAGTTCGAAGCGGCTTCGCGGATCATTTGAATCAGTTCGAGAGTTCGGAGCGGGTTCGCGAATCATTTGAGTCAGTTTGGGGATCGCGAATCATTTGAACCAGTTCGGGAGTTGGCAAATCATTTGAGTCAGTTTGGGAGTT
Source organism: Carassius carassius (assembly GCF_963082965.1). Lineage (NCBI taxonomy): Eukaryota > Metazoa > Chordata > Actinopteri > Cypriniformes > Cyprinidae > Carassius > Carassius carassius. The sequence continues at coordinate 3,501,158 of NC_081797.1, forward strand.
CGGAGCGGCTTCACGGATCATTTGAATCAGATCGAGAGTTCAAAGCGGGTTCGCGAATCATTTGAGTCAGTTCGGAGAGGGATCGCGAATCATTTGAGTCATCTCGGGGATCGCGAATCATTTGAATCAGTTCGGGAGTTCTGAGCGGGTTTGCGAATCATTAGAGTCATTTCGGGAGCTCGGAGCGGGATCGTGAATCATTTGAGTCAGTTCGGGAGTTCGGAGCGGGTTCGCCCCACTGAGCAAAAGTACGTCGAAACGACGTCTTTTTGACGTCTTTGTTTGACGTTGAAATGACATCCCCTGAAGAGCCAGAATGAAATTCTTTATGTCTTTTTTCGATGTCTTTGTCGGACGTTGAAATGACGTCCCCTGAAGAGCCAGAATGAAAGTTTTTATGACGTCTTTTTTCTACTTCTTTTGGACGTCCAATATCGACGTCCACAGGACATCTCTAGGAGGTTAAAATTTAGTTCAGATGTGGTTATTTCTGGGCGTATTTTCAACGTCTTATAAGGTCTCATTTACACTGTTTCTGGACAAAATAATTTCCATGTTATTTCCATGCAATTTATTTTTGCACTTGTAAATAAACTTAAAGAAACATCGTGTTCACACAAAAAAACATAAAAATAAAATAAATTTCACTCATTATACAGTGGATAACAATTAACAACAAACAATTTAGTTTAGTTGGGTCCACACATTATGTTCACCTGTTGGAGCTTCACTTTTTAAGCTTTTTCATTTTTATTTCAACTGCAATTAGCATAAAATTCTTAAATATGGTATTCTTTATTCATGCAATAGTCAAGTGTTTGTGTGCCTAAATATTATTTGCATGCACAATAATAATAATAATATTAATAAAAAAAACACAATATACTACAATGCAAGGGTTTTCGATCTGGGGTTCAGGATCAAAGCAAATGGGTCCACAAAATAATTTATACCATATTTTCCAGACTACAAGTCATATTTTTGAATCTTCTGAGATGTGCTGAATTATTCCAAAGTAACTTATATACTGCATGTAATGTCAAAAAGCCTAAGCACAACGTAAACATAAAAGTGGGCACTTAGTTTCTATAAATATAGTTCTCACTCTCTCAAGTCTGTCTGTACACAGTAGCATTGTCTGTACCTCTGTGTTTTCTACATTTCAGGATGAGGTTCACAGAAACTGAGATAGCAAGTGTAAATATTCTTTATTTAACAAAAGATATACTGCTTGTAACTAATGGCACTAGAATTAGTTTATTTTATACATAGGCCTAAATATTTATATTTTTGTTCTATTTTGTATAGATGATTTGAAAGTGAGGGAAAATAAAATATTTACAGTGTTTATAGTTTTTAGGTTTCTTTACATTTGTTTAATTTATCAGTGTTTAAATTATTTCTGAAATGAATAGTAAAATGTTTCTTATACACCGATGCAACTTATGTGTTTTTTCCTGACCTGGTGCAACGTAGCCCTATATTGTTCTGTATTATTAAACAAATGTATTATTTAAAAAATGGGGATCATTTAAAAAAACTAAATGAATAAATAAAACAATCATATTATGTTCATTATACTCCAACACACAATAATTTTAAGCCTTAAAATCTTGTAATTCTGAGGGTGTCCTTGAAAAATCTTCTCTACTAGGGGTCCCTGGCACCAAAATGTTGTAAATGTCCTGTGCTAGTGGACAGGCATCCATATACAGCAGAGTCTGGTGTGGAAGGAGGAACTGTCGTCACAACAGCTCTCTGTCTTCACCAACTGCCCTGAAACACAAATTAAATATAAATGATTATCATAAATATAAATATAGCTTCACAATGCAGATTTTTTGTCTTTAGTGAATCATTTCAAAACGTGATTTTAAAAATTATTTTGAAAGTTTAAAGTGCCTAATTTCACAGGATCGCGTGAGCATCCAGTATACACCACAATGGCTGTTTTAATACAAGAACGAACACTTCACACAAGATAAAGTTTTGAAAATATTACATTATTGTTAATGTAGTGACAGAATGTATTTGTATTTGCCAGTAACGTTACTAAAACTTACCACTAGGTGTCAGTAGTGTTAACGCTACCAGAGTGTGTAGATTATGAATCAGAAGTTAAATCAGTTTGGGGATCGCGAATCATTTCAGTCAGTTTGGGGATCGCGAATCATTTGAATCAGTTCGGAGCGGGTTCGCGAATCATTTGAGTCAGTTTGGGAGTTCAACGCTTTTCTTTTACTGTCTATGGTTCAAAGCGGGTTCGCGAATCATTTGAATCAGTTCGAGAGTTCGGAGCGGGATCGCGAATCATTTGAGTCAGTTTGGGGATCGTGAATCATTTGAGTCAGTTTGGGAGTTCGGAGCGGGATCGCGAATCATTTGAGTCAGTTCGGGAGTTCGGAGCAGGTTCGCGAATCATTTGAGTCAGTTTGGGGATCGCAAATCATTTGAATCAGTTCGGGAGTACGGACTCGGAGCGGGTTCGCGAATCATTTGAGTCAGTTTGGGAGTTCAAAGCAGGTTCGCGAATCATTTGAATCAGTTTGGGAGTTCGGAGCGTGAATCATTTGAGTCAGCTCGGGAGTTCGGACCTGGTTCGCGAATCATTTGAGTCAGTTTGGGGTTCGAGAATCATTGGAGTCAGTTTGGGGTTCGCGAATCATTTGAGTCAGTTCGGGAGATCGGAGCGGGATCGCGAATCATTTGAATCAGATCGGGAGTTCGGAGCGGGTTCGCGAATCATTCGAGTCAGTTTGGGGTTCGCGAATCATTTGAGTCAGTTCAGGAGATCGGAGCGGAATCGCTAATCATTTGAATCAGATCGGGAGTTCAAAGCGGGTTTGCGAATCATTTGAGTCAGTTTGGGATTCGTGAATCATAGCTGTATATGGATAGGCATTTTTAACTTATTTAGTAGCTAGTTCTAATTATGTTTTCCACGCATGTTTAGGTGTTTAGGTGTGAACTCGTATTTTTTGTTTTAATGATGTGCCTTTTGACAGTATCAAGTGTATTCAAAAACTAAACAAATCGTGCCTAAAAAGTGCACGCATCTAGACTAATGTAAATTTACATGATGAAGTCATACTAGTGCGCGTGTGCATGTTTCACTGCATTATTCGGTGTATTCAAATGCAATTATGAATGCATGTGAATGATCACAAAATTTAAGATATGGGGGTTAGAGAATGTATATATTTATATAATTTTTTGTAGTTGATCAATATCACACGAAGAGTGCCATTTCAGTTTTTCTCCAAAAATCAGTTACTACAAACAATAATTTAATTACAAATACAAAATGTTGCAGAATAATGTAATATGTGAATGAATAATATCCTAAAGAACCTTTGTGCCAAAAGGGTTCTTTCTTGTCATTATAGAACCTTTTTAGCATAAAAGTTGAGTAAAGAACCCTATGGTTCTATATAGAACCCCAATGAACCCTTTTTTCTAAGAGTGCATGAAATGAATAGCTGATTACTTCTTATTGCTTTCGTTCTGTCCACATAGTGACGTAACGCATGGACAGGGCACAAGCTGCTCATCCACTGATGATGAAAATGGCAGTGGATGGGAAGCCAGTAAATCAACCTGTTAGCAGACAAGAGCTGACTCGCTGACTTTAGACACAAACACTGGATTAGTTTTGAGAGTTACCCTCGAGTAATCTATAGCGAACTAAATACAAGAGTTATTAACTGATAAAGCGTGTAGGACACTAACACACTTCGCTGTTGAAAGAGCCAATAATAAAGCCACCTTTAATGAAAGGAGCTTTAAATCAATACCATCTGCAGGTTCGAAAGGAGGTTGAGATAGCGCGTTAAAGACCACAGACAGATCCCATAGTGGAATCGGAGGCATAGAGACTGTTAAAATGCTGTGCACCTCTCATAAACCTACATATGAGTGGGTGTTGACTTATGGTCTTCCTGTCATCTCCCACATGACACGTCGAAATTGCAGTGAGGTACACCTTAACTGTTGAAAAGACTGCCCTTATCCAGAAGTTCCTGCTGAAAGCATAACACATCTGCAACAGAACAGAGAAAATGGACTCTGTGTCTGTGAATGCATCATTGCTAGAACACATTCCATTTCCTATCGTAAGCAGAACACGTTGAAGCCACCCTCGCGTTTGATTTGTTTCAATCACCCTCAGAGGTAAACCCGTAACACTCAAGTTTAACCTCTCAAAGAGCCCAAAGAGCCACTATGTCCGGGGCTGGGTGAAAGATCTACCTGCTTGTTTGTGAGAGTAGGTCTCTGCGCAGCAGGAGAGGCCAGGGCTGGTCGCACATGTGCCGCATTATCTCTATCAGCCACAGTTTCCCTGGTCAGTTCAGGGTGATCAGTATAACTGCATTCCCTTACTCTTTTTAGTGTAGGTAAGATCAGACTCCGCAGAGGAAATACATAAAGCTGTGCATTTGGCCACGGGTGCACTAGCACATCCACAGCCATAGGCGCACTGTCTCTCACCAGCGAGAAGAATAATGGGCATTGCATGTTTTCCTGCGAGGCGAAGAGATCTACAGCTGAACCGCTCCCACAGCTGGCTCACTACCTGAGGGTGCAGAGTCTATTTTCCGTAAAGGGGATTCCCCCTGGACAGGAGACCCGCCCCCACATTCATTATTCCCGGGACATGCTTTGCCCGTAGTGACTGGAAATGCTTTGTGCCACACACAATCAATTTTCCTGCCAGATTGTGAAGCTGAGCGGAGTGTGTGCCCTCTTGTTGATTCATGTATGCCACCACCATTGTGTTTCTGATCTGATTAAAATGTGGCGGTTCCTTAGGAACTATATAAAATGTTTTTATACCAGAAACACTGGCAACAGTTCCATGAAGTTAATATGTGCATTCATTTTTTCCCTTCGCTATTCTGCTCTCACACACTGCGCCCCATCCTGTGTACAAGCATCCGTCCTCTGCGACTCATGCTGGAACAGCTGGAATCAGCTGCTTGGCAGGGGAAGTGCACGATGGCAGCCTCTTTCCATTATATAAATCTCTCTCTGGGCCCTGGATCTCCTGCTGTGAAGGCCAGTCGAAAGAGAGTTTGGCAGCTGCCCTCCTGCACACTTCATTGAGGTCCAGGTCTCCACCTTTTTGTGGAAAGTGTGATTAATTTTTTCAGGATTTTTTGATTAATTGAAATATCAAAAGAGGTCAACATCTTTGTAACAGTATAAATGTCTCTACTGTCATTTTTGATAATTTGAATGCATCCTTGATAAATTACATCAATTTTAAATTACATATACATAGCATTATTATTACCTCAATTGTTTTAAGTATCTATATAGAATATTTATGTTAAAAAATATATATATTTATACACTGCAAGAGCGCAAGTTTGTAGGAGATCCTCTTAAAAAATAAAGATGGACAAATTAATAAAAACGTTTTAAATGGACAAATTAATAACTATTTAAAATAAACTATTTAAAAGGTTTTTAAGACAAAAATATTACTAAATATTTAAAATTTGTGGAAATAATACAAAATAATTGTTTTAAATGCACAATTTGCTAAAATGTTGGGTTTTATTTAAAAATAAAATACCCAAAACCACTTAAACCACTCAACAAAAAAAATTTTTTTTTGTATGGTCAAATATTCACATTTCCTTTTAATATAAAAATATATAATAGTCCAGTTACACATTTACATTTTGATGTAATTGAGCATAATTTTCAGATCAACCAGTGTTTGTACTCATGGTAGACTGTCATGGTGTAGTTTAACAAAATACTTTTTCTGAGTCAACCAGGAGTCATTAACTGGCTTATCTGCATTTCCCCGAGTCAACCTGTGACCAGACACAAAGACCTCTGACCTCTGAACCGAGCCGAGAGCCAAGCACACTCCTCATACACAGATGTGTGTATTGTCCGGCGAGCAGCAGAGCCTCGTGTTCACTTGAGCTAATGATGTGTGTGTGGGTGTGCATTCACCGTTTACACACATTACTGTAGATTTCAGCCCTCCACATTCACATAAACACACTTTACTGGAGCAGACATATTGTAAGTGCCACTGCCTGTTCTTCCTGTGGTTTATAAGACTGAGTGACAGATGGATCTGGAGTTTGTCTCATTTGTTACGAATGTGACCCGTGATTGTGTGCAATAGAGCAAGACGGTGTACGTGAGTTATGTGTTTATATCCTGTTCTGCTGAGCAAAGGTCACCTTTCAAGACAGCAGCGCTGCTTTGTTTGATTTGTAGTCTAGTGCTTTCTTAGAAGCATATGTTCATATCTTTTCTTTTTTTTTACTTGAGAATCATGCTTAGAAGGCTAAAAGGTTTTTTCTCATATGTAAAACTTTAAATATGCACATTTTCTTTTCCAATAGATTGGAATATCTACAAACAAACTGCAACTGGCAGAGACGCAGTGGTGCAGGTGGGCAGGCGACTGGACGTCTCACCTCCAGACGCAGGTAGACAGGGGTGTGTCTGTTTGCATTTGACTCAGTGTTTCACAGAAAACAAGGGACATGGCAGAAAAAATGAGTCAATGTTGAGTTAATGCTGTGTGACGAGGTCACCTCGCTTTGTTTGGGCAGAATAGTGACTTCTTAATATGCGATTTTCGTGCTAGCTTCCAGAAAAGGCCTGTCTTCAGAGAACTGATTGCTGATATGGTGGAAATAGCACTGGAGCTGTGACTTTGGCACCCTGAATGAATCATTTCGGGGTCTGTGGGTCACGATCTGTGAGTATTTAATGCAGAAATGCAGTCCACAGGGCAGGAGGATGAAGACCGCTGTAACTTTCTGTTCAAGATCATCCTGATTGGCGACAGTAATGTGGGAAAGACCTGCGTGATCCACAGCTTCAAGTCTGGGCTCTTCAGTGACAGCCAGCACAACACTATTGGAGTGGACTTCACCGTTCGCACGATAGACATCGATGGCAAGAGGGTGAAGGTGAGCTTTAAAAGATCTCTTCTTATAAAGGCTGTTTAGGATTGAATGCATATACATCATTCCTCCAGTCTTCAGTGTCACATGATCCTTCAGAAATCACTCTAATATAATGATTTAACAATATGAGTCTTTAATGTCTATTTTTAGCAATTTAACACATTCTTCCTGAATAAAAGTATCCATTAACAAAAAAACAAAAAACAAAAAAACTTTTGAACGGTAGTGTATATTGTAACACAAGATGTCCATTTTAAATAAATGCTGTTTTTGTTGTTATTATATATATAAGAATCCTGAAAAAATTAAGGACTGGAGTAATTATGCTGAAAATTCAGATTTGATCACAGGAATAATTTTTATTTTAAAGTATATTCAAATAGAAACTGTTATTTTAAATTGCAATAATATTTAACAAAATAAGTTATTTTCATTATTTTTTATTAAATAAATAAAGTTCAGACATTTATTATTATGAAATAATAAAGGAAATGAACTTAAATGAATACATAAAATTATATAATGTATTACCAGTAATTATATGTATGTATTAACCATGTATGAAAAAGTTTATTTCATTTTCATAGGGATTTCATTTAAATGTTTCTACAATAAATATTTTTAAAAAATATATAAATAACAAAAATTAATTTAAATGAATACATAATGCATATTATATATGGTAAATATATCAAATATATCAATACAATTATATATATATATTATATATATTGTGTGAGTGTGTATAATTAAATCAACACACAAAATAAAATAAAAAACATGATTTATTGATAATGGTATTAATATTTAACATCAAAATAGAATAATACAAATATATTGTGTGTAATTTAAATCAATACATAAAATGCATTTTATTTATTGATAATAATAGTATTAATAATAAGTATATATTGATTTTAAACCGATATTTTTCTGTGAAAATAGAATCATACAAACAGAAGAATTAAAGAAATAAAATAAGAATTAGAGTTAATATAGAGCTATACAATAGAAGTTCAGATCATTTCTCTCCATTCTTCATGTTTGATTTCAGACGTTGACTGCAGATCTTTTGGCTGTATCTTGGTAAATGTGAGCACAGTTTGAGACCGTGATCTCTTCAGTAGACGTGAGATTACTGGAGTGTTTTTCTCAGGAGCCTCCACGGAGTCTAGAAGAGACACCTGAGATTTTAAAGAGATGTATTTGTGATGGTGTCTGTGGATCTGTGTGATGTTCTTGAGATCAGATGCAGGTCTGGGACACGGCGGGACAGGAGCGTTTCCGCACCATCACACAGAGTTACTACCGAAGCGCTCACGGCGCCATGATCGTGTACGATCTGACCCGACGGCCCACCTTTGAGTCTCTGCCGCACTGGATCCAGGGTGTGGAGCAGTATGGAGCCGCCAACGTGGTCTTCGTTCTGATAGGTCAGAGCTGCGAGTCACTAACTTTTTTGTCAGCCAGCTGAACCCCTTTGACATAAAATATATACTTGAGCTCCCCCTAAGGTTTAAAAAGACAATTCAATCATTTAAGACATTCACATGTGCACTTAATGGTCACATGATAGCAGGTAAAATTATTATGATAAAAATATATACATATGTATATTATATAAATAAATACTTTTTATAAAAAAAAAATGTATATATATATATTTAACCTTTTATACATTCGACTTTTTGACGTCCAATTGCATAATAATAATAATATATATATATATAAATACAATAAAACGTTTATTGCATTAATCACATCCAAAATAAGTTTTTTGTTTACATAATATATGTGCCTGTACTGTGTATATATAAATACATTTTTATATAAATATAATTTTTCTTACATATATACATGCATGTGTGTGTATTTATATATGCATAATAAATAAACACTTTACACACATATTATGTAAACAAAAACATTTTGGGATGTGATTAATCATTTGACAGCACTAATACATATATATATATATATATATATATATACACATACACACATTATTTTACAGCAGAATTTTTAAATAAAACCATTTTAGTATTTTACAGCAGAAATATATATATATATATATTGTATGTGCATGTGTATTTAATTTATTAAATTGACAATGATTCATTTGTTATTTTTTTACTTAGTTCTTGTCCCATTTTTCTTTGCAGTGTTTTTTTTTAAATCGCTATCATTGGCTATTTGAATCAAATCTTTGAAAACTATTCAGGATATTTTAGCAGCAAACAAACTCGATATTCATGGTATATTTTCGTGCTGCAGGTAATAAGTGTGACCTGGAGGCGCAGCGGCAGGTGCTGTTTGAGGACGCATGCACGCTAGCGGAGCGGACAGGTGCGCTGGCGGCGCTCGAGACCTCGGCCAAACAGCATCACAACATCGAGAAAGCGTTCGAACTGATGGCACGGGAACTCATAGAGCGACACGGAGGAATAGTCCATCAGGACAGCCAGTCAGATTCACCGACTGTTTTCCTGCACTCAGACTCTCATCCAGTAGATGAAGGAGAACATCTGGAGAAGAGGTCATGTGACTGCTGACTGGCAAGCGACAGATTTCAAAATATAATTGTTAAATCTCAGTGTTGAGGTGCAAATATTGGTGAACTACTTTGCACTTTATTATTAACGCTAGAACGGATGCAGCCATTTGTAACTTCAATGTGCGAGGCTTCCGATGTAATTCACTTGAAGTTATTTTAAGTTATGCTGGTTGAAGTGCTATTTTGTTATCATATTATTTTCATTTATAATCATAAACATACTGTTTTGTTGCTCAAACAGCTTTACCGTTTACCACACTTTGTTATTCCTGTAGTTATTTATCCATAGTGGCTAATAAATAGGAAATTCTTCATATTGCACACTATAATTACTAAAAAGCTGTCATTTTTTTCAGTTTATCTCAATCTCACAAATGTCCGTTAAAATTAAGAAATCTTTAATTTACACAGTGTCTACACTTTGTTTATATGATGAGAGGATTCCTTGAGAGGAACTACGCACTTAGCAAATTCAAAACTCCAGTGTTTTAAGCGTTGAGCGGATTCCATCGCCTGATTGGCCACTGCGTTCCAGAAATCAACATATATCTCTGTGATTGGCTAAACTGCTCAATGCTGCAAAAACACGGTGTCATTAGAAACCTTTGATGATTTGCTGAGTGCACGCACAAATATGGTGCGCTTAATATTGTGCATGTGGTGTAAAAACAAATTAGACATCTCTGAAAATTTAGATGCATTTAATTAATTATTATAATGAACATGTATACAAGTGCAATATTACAGATAACCTCTTGTGGGACATTTATTCTGCAGTCGGTTGTGTACAGTACAATTAAATGCATAAAACGTTACAAACAGTACGTCATAAATTACTTCTTTGTTTTTTCGTAACATTTAATATATTTAAAGGACTAGATATGAATTGAGGATTTTGTGCGTTCAAATTTTAAACAAACCAAGAATAATCACGCGGCTTGTTGTTGCTTACTGACAGCCTTGTCCTACGAGTCGGTTTACACACGATTGCGTTCAAAAAAACAACATGATTGTAAAAGTTGGAACTATTTTGTATATTTACTATTTTGAAAATACAGTATGACATGATGCCCAAAACACCTGACTTGTGTACATAAGACAATTACAAAACAGCACAAACAAAACGCAAGTATACGAACTGTGTGAATGATGCTTAAGAGCTACTGTGTTAAACAGCAAACCAAAGTGTTCACAGTTACACAAACTGAGGTGTATGTGAACTTTAATGGCAAATATATCAGAGAACAAACACTTTTCCACCTACTGGAGGTAGTATGGCTAGTATGGCATCATGGATGAATGTCTTTCCTTGCTGCAAACGTTTAACCTTGTGCTTGTAAAAATATCTCTTTCAATGCTTTGTCTGAGCTCATTACAATTTACCCATAAGCCACTTGAGATCCCAAATGGTGCACTTGATTTCGGCTTGTATAGCATGTAAACGTCTTTCTGCGAAACTCATTCAAACGTTAAGTGCTACATTTTAAATCTCACAATAGTTTTTGAAGAAGAAGAAGGGTCACTGCTTAGAAAAGATTGAGCATGAAGACATGTTTTGGGACAAGGTGTGACACTATTAACCCACGGGGCAAAGCGCATCAACACAACAAACACGAACCAGGTCAACAGCAGACTGCAGTAACAGTAAAGTGGATGAAAAACACTGTATCGAAAGCTTGGCATATTTTTTATAAAACTCTATTATAATAAAAATTGACTATGTAACTGCATAAAAATATAATTAATTAATGCCTGTTTTGCTTTAGTATAAAAAACTTTTTTTTTTTTACAATTGCTGTTACTAGTGCAACTCAACAATGCATCTTTATTTCTTAAACTTTTTCATAAGGTGTTCTGCAAATTTTTGTAGGCGAGATCCAGTCATTTTGTATGAATATACCTGATAAGGATTTTCACATGAAGTCTAAAGAGCTCCTCGTACAGATTTTGCAACCAGGTCACACAGATTTTCTGCACTGACCAACAGAAAGCTGTTTGGTTTATAACATTTCCAACAGCACAAAAAAAGAAATATATATATATATATTTTCAAATATATTTCAAAGCATACAAAAAAGAAAAATGGCCGAATATGTTTTAAAATATATTTATGTAAATATTTTCTACCAATATATTTTTGGCCATTTTGTATATTTTTGAAAATATATTATAAATGTTCAAATTCAATTAAAAAATATTCTTTGACCTCTACGTATATATTTCAGTCTAAGAAAATGCATTCACATATGTTGCATTTAAAACAAAACGTGATTTGTTATTTATAACACGTGCAAACATATAACACATTAGCAAGGGACAATTTAAAATGCTCCAAAAATACAATAGTGCAATATATAAAAAATATTAAACATTATTAAATCATTATAAACCTACCTTTTGATCTCTTATAGGATATCCACAATTATATTTAGCTTAAAAGTAGGCTACTGTAAGATTGGAAATGTATTTTCTTGCCCCTGAAATACATTTATAAATATATTTGGGTATATATTTATTTAAAAAATATATTTAATTGAATTTCACTGTTTGCAACATATATTTAGCATATATTGTAGCCACAAAAACATATATATATTTTTTTTTTTCCCAATGTGACATCACCTCAAGAAAAAGTGTAAGAAATAATAAATGTTGTATTGTATGATATAAAGTGAATTGGAAGATACGAAGCTGCCTTTGTTTTACTCCAAGAAGAAATGGGCCTCAGTCAATTGTATGCTTGTGCAGTTACATAAAAGTCTATTTTTAGCTGCGCTTTATAGATTGCTACACTATTGACAAATTTCGCTAATATGATCACACCTTTACAATTACGTTATTTATATTTTACTCTGGAAACAGGTTTTCTAATGCAAAACATGATTTCAAATAGAGGGCAAGTGACAAAAAAAGATGAGTATTTAACTAACAAAATTCAATGCAGTTAATTAACATATATGATATTTAAAAGTAAAATCATTTCAGATGAACAGGAAAAATAAAATGGCTCGAAAATAGCCAAAAGGAGGACATGGACAGGAATTATAATGAGGACTGATTTCGTTTCGTGACTAGTTGTGACTAGGGCTACAAAACAGTTAATTGCGGTTAATCGTTAAAAAAAAAAAAAATGTATTTGTGTGTATTGTATATATTTATTAGGTATACATAAATACACACCCATGCATGTATATATTTAAGAGAAATGTTATTTTATATATTAAATATTAATATATAATATCAATTATATGAATATAAATATATTCATGTAAATATTTTCAACATATATACACTATGTAAACAATATAAACTTTTATTTTGGATGCGATTAATAGTGATTAACTGTTTGACAGTGCTAATAAATGTGTGTATATAAGAAATATACACAGTACACACACATATAGTATGTAAACAAACTTTTTTTAAATCGATTAATCGCGATTAATTGTTTTGCAGCCCTATTCGTGACTCATGGCATGTAGATGTGGAGTAATTAACGATGGTTTACTGCAGTGACCAACCCTCCAGCTGGAAG